>NW_024582641.1:439468-459248 GCF_018398535.1 Haplochromis burtoni | reverse complement strand
GTGCGTGTTGAGCCTATATTCACTTCAGAGGAGGTTGGGTTGCGAGGGCATCCCTTTCACCAGCTCATCCATGAAGGGCGTCTCTGTTCACTTTAGCTTCAAACAGTCCCCCCTTCCCCCTCCCTCTTTCCTGCATTGCCCTTCTCGTACACTGCCTGCTTTCACCCCAAGAGGACAACCTCTCAGATTCTCCTCTCTCTCTCTTTCCCCCTCTTCTCTTCCCTCTGTCTTTACCCATTTTAATAGCCTTGTTTTTCAGATTTTTTCCTCTGCCTTGTCTTCAGCCTGTCTATCACTAAGCTCAGATAATATCTAGTAGCTACATGCTGACGCTCTGCTATTCACTCACATGTCACTCTAACAGGTAAGCACAGACATAGAAATAAAGGGCTGCTTGATTTTTCTTTTCCATGCCACAAGCCAACACTGTCAGCCTTTTTCCTATTCCTTCCCAATGTGTGTCCAAAGTCATATGTTTACTTAGCTGTAAGTTAAGCATCAGTAAAACTAAGATCTTTGCAGAAACCTTTAAGTAAGTGACACACAAACACACACGCACGCACGCACACACGCACACACACACACACACACACACACACACACACACACACACACACACACACAAAGATCTTCTGCTTGTTTTCAGTGGTGGTGAAAGACACCAGAAATAGTAAAACTCCCATTTCGATCCTGTGTTTTGTGGCCTTATTCTTTCCTCTTTGCAGTCATCCCCTTCTTTACAGTTTCACTCTTGCTGCATCCTTACTTTTTATTTGAATTCCATAGTGGGTTTATGGACGTGCACTTAGGATCTGCCTCCTCAAATGCAAGAAAAGCAAAAGTTATATATAAACAAGAAGAAATGCTGGTTTGCAATGCAGTTTATTTAAGATGGTCCAATCAAAATCTGAATTTCCCTTCGTTATCATAGAAAAAGCATCCTTTGGTCTAAATAGGTGCAGGAGTATCCAGCTTGCTGTTAAAAGCCAGCATCCATAATGGTATTGGTGGGTTTGAGTGCACCTGGTATAACTAACACTTATATTTGAAAATGCACCACAAATGAACAACAGATCCAGACGCCTTTTTGGAGACCTCTTGTTTTATTTCCGCAAAACAGAGCCACATCACATTCTGCATGTATTACATCAGCGCTGATATCAGACCTCAGCATGTCATGTCTGGCCTGCAGACAGTTTTTCCTGTGCTGCAGGAAACACTGAAAACATTTGATGGATTATGAACAAAAACTGCAGGAAAGGAAGCTGGAAAAACTGGAAAACATTTGAGTTGCAGTTGTCCCTCTCATTTCCCGAAGTCTTCCAGTGTGGTTTCAATGAGATTCGTTTACAAATAATCACATTGTTGTTAAATTTACACTTCACCCACTGGTTCAGCTTGGAAACACGATTGTAGTTATGTTTAAGGAAATCCAAAGCAAATACACAAGAATGAAGTTTCCTAAATACCAGAGTAACAGATCCAAATCCAAAAAATGGATGTCCCGCTTCAAGATTTAATGGGTGTTAACAAAGCTGTTATTGTTTAGTGAGGACTGTATTTCAAAGTTTCATTGCAATGACTGCAAAGAAATGCTCACATAATGTGACAGTTAATAGTCTGCCGACCACAAAGGCCTATTTACCCGCTCAGTTCCTCTAATTAAATGCATGACAATAAAGGAGTGAAAAAACACTATGAAAAATGGGAAAATAAAACTGTCTCTGTCCTTGGAAAAGGAGCTTTTTTGAGTGGAGGACAGCTTGTTTAGTAGCAGGGAGTGTCAACCTTAAGTCTTTGTTTTTGTGGTTGTTGTGTGTGAGTTTTCAGTGTGCTGGCTCCACCTTATTTAGTAAAAACCCTCTGTTGCTCTCTCCCGTATAAGTCAAGGTTCAGGAATTTGCAGGAAATAGCTCCGGCCGCTGGCCAGAGTGTCTGCTCGCCACATCCATTGCATGCATCCTCACACTGATGCACGTATACACACACATAGGAATGTGTGGAGGAAGGCGTTGCTCTTGTTTTGTGGACTGACGCGACGCAGTAAGAATACACAGAAACAAACAAAATGGCTGTGTGTGTAGGTCCGATATTACTTAATGCAGATCAAGTTTGTTTACACATTTACCTTTATTTAATTTCCTTTTAGATTAATTTGACATAGATTCTACTCCAAGAGTCCAAGAGGACACTAATATGATATGATGAGTGGTACACCTAACAGCTGAGTAGTAAAAACTTTGAAGTATCATTTATTTATATAAGTTGTAGGAAGGTCATTCACAAACAGTGAGGATGTGCACAAGGGATACTCTGCAAACAAATTTAGACTGGTCTCAGATCAGATGTGCACAAGTGATAAAGGCCTTTAATTCAATCCAATTTAGTTTTAAAGAAATAAATAATCATAATAATAATTCTGTCGTTATTTACTGTTTTCCAGAAGAATACAAACCAAAAAAGGCTCATGGAATGAATTCAAAGAAATTAAATTATATATTAAGGTTAGTCATAAGGTTTAGGCTTTAGCAAACCCGTTTATTAAAATATATTCCAATAAGCAACCCTTTCACTACAAGGCCCCAGTCGTCACATTAGTGATCATAGATCAATTATAAATGCTTTGCATCATGAAACTGCATTCATTAAACAAATATCATTATTGTCACTTATATACTGTTTTTTGAAGCCTCCGTTAATGAAGCCTCAGATGCAGTTTCTTTTTTTCTAATATCCATCCATCCATCCATCCATTCGCTTCCGCTTATCCTTTTCAGGGTCGCGGGGGGCGCTGGAGCCTATCCCAGCTGTCATAGGGCGAGAGGCAGGGTACACCCTGGACAGGTCGCCAGTCTGTCGCAGGGCCAACACACAGGGACAAGACAACCATTCCACTACATTCATTCGCACATTCACACCTAGTGACAATTTGGATTATCCAATTAACCTATCCCCACAATTAACCTTGGGATAGTTTTTCAATAGGAAGTACAAATTAGTATGCAAATTAAAAATATTAGCTTTTCAAACTACAAATTCTTGTCTTTATACTGCATGACTTACCTGAATTAACATTTTTTAAAACCCATCACACAAAGTCTGTGTTTTGAAGTTTGGTGTGTGTGTGTGTGTGTGTGTGTGTGTGTGTGTGTGTGTGTGTGTGTGTGTGTGTGTGTGTGTGAATGCATGATCTGTTTTGATTGCATAGCCGATGCCTGTGCAGTCTGTGTCAGTATTTTGTCTGAATCTGCTCACACACAACCGATCCACACAGATTTGTGGCAGCCTGTGATAGATAAGGCTTACTCTCATCCCTGCATTGTTTTTTTTAAGGCACTGCTCTGAATGTCTGCGGTGTTGATGGTCTAGTCGTCACCAAAAGTTTCAAATGCGTGTCAGAGGATTTCACCCACATTGCACACACATACACACACCAGCATGCAGGACCCTTACCACGCTTAAGGAAGGTTCTGTGTCTTTGTGTATAAGTAATACTAAAGTACCTGCACGCTGGCGTTACACCGATAAGCATGACTTGGGGAGAAAGGAGCACCTGTGTCTTGATGCCCGCAGGTGTGTTCTGGAGAGCACATGGGTTCATATTTAGAAACACTGACCCTTTGTCAGTTTGTTCTCAGGTGTCCCGGGCTAATGAAAAAAGGGCTCTGTTTGTACTCTTTCTGTATCTCACTGCCTCAAGATGCACACGGTGTTAATTTGGACAATAAAGGTTTAGTCATAGCTAATGCCATGCATCTCCCCCTCCCCCCTCTGTTTTTGTCTGACTTTTTGTCTCAGGTTGAAGGAGATTGATATGAGTGAATACGATGCTGCTACATACGAGCGCTTCTCCAGTGCCGTGAGGAGACAAGTTCAGTCACTCCGCATCATCCTGGACAGTTTACAGGTTGGCGTCACACCACACACTGTTTGTGTTTAACACAAGTTTCCTTGTTTGAAGGTATCAGTGTTTTTGCAACATCCAGGTTCATCTGCAGTAGCTTTTTTTTATTTATTGCTCAGTCCCAATATTATAAAATGAGTAAAATATTGAAAGCCAAGATTTCCAATTTGCTGGTTTAAGTGGTTGCTTGTAATGACAGGCTCGTCTTTGTCAGATCAGTTCATTTAAACACCATCAACTCAGGCAGCAGTAACTTCTATTGTACAGCTTGACACTGAAAAAAGTCATGGGGTCATAAAGTCAGCAGATGACAATTGGTTGACCTTATACATCCTCGCACGTGGTGCTGGACACGGAAAGAGGGGGCGCTGTCCCCCAGGAGCACTCTGATTTGTTAAAGAGAATGCGGACTAAGATCACAGGGAGTGGTGGTATTGTCTACGTTTCATTATTTTGGTTTCCACTTTCCGCCCTTTGTTTGGGCGTCTTAGTGCGAGCGTCTCTGGTGTGCTTGTTTGTGTGCGTTCATGGGCATCTGACAAGAGCGCAATCATGCAACCACGATTACAGAGCAGTGACACTGAACTGCGCTCTATTATTCTTCTATCCAGGTGTGAAGGTGTTTTTTTGCATGTGTTGTGCTGTGGAGGGTGTGTGATTTTGTTTTCCATCCAGGTGGGCTTTGAACATGAGTTTGGTTGTAATTTGCGTTTGTCCTTATTGCCTTGGGCGGCTTCTTCACTGGAAAGATGATGGAGATCCCACTAAAACCCAGCAGGCAAGACACTATGAAGTCATGTCAATTTTTATGCCATTCCTACAGAGGGACTGAAAGGAGTCATACACACGCACACAACTATAAATGGCAAGCTTTCAATAAACTGATAGTGTATTGTTTCCATCTGCTGGGGTTTTCCTCAGGGAAAACCCTCTCTATTTACCTCTCAACAATAGACTGGCTTGGAACATACAAACGCCTCAGCCCGCATTGTGAAGTTCTAAAAGTAAGATATCAGTCCGAGCTGACCGCAGAGTGAATTAAGTGTTTTTATTTTAGGTTATTGATGAGGAAGAGTATCCTGGCTTTTGCGTCAAGACATTTCATTAATATGACATTTAGGTGCCGCACTAACACAACACCTCTTTCAGTTACAGTTCAACATAATTAAAAAAAACAGCGCCTTGAGCCAACTGTTATTGTGAATTGGCACCATGTGAACAAAATTGAACTGAATAGTTAAATTGAAGCTGACACCTTGTATTTTAAATGAGATGCACTTAAGCACCAGAAGTAATAACTTCCGTCTGTTGTATTTCTGGATAGGTAATTTTTGTGCCTGCTTTGAGAAATGTTGTTGCGTCATGAATGAAGAGAATGTGCATCCATTTATGTCAGAATCGTTTGTCATAGTGAGGAAAAAAGGGATCTGGTTCCGTTACCTTTGTTTGTGCTGTTCTACTGTGCACTGCATTCACGAATGCACAACTGATTATCTACAGAAAGGTGAAAGTAGTTGTTACATCTGTTACTACTTATCAATGATGTGAAGTCAAACAACCTTGTTATTGCTGGCTATTCTTTGTTTCTTTGTGTGCTCACACGTCATTTGCCGTGTAAAGAAAATCTCAAGACACGAAACCAAATATCCTGACTCACCAGTAACTGCAGGAGTGACCTAAAGAGAATGGGGAGAGGCACATCGGGTTTCCTCTTTGTTTGACGTCTTCTCCCTAAAGATCTCCTTCCGCTGAGGGAAAGATGAGGGCAGGACAGGGAGTGATGGCGCTCTTCCTTTCAGGTTTTCTCCTTGTAACATCACAAGAAATGGGGCCACAGATTCAGTGTAGCCTTTTCAATGTAGCCTTAGCCTCTTTTTGTTTGCTGGGTGTGAGTGCTAGTTGTTGGTATTGGTGAACTTTGAGCTCCTCTGTCATCTTTAAAAACTTATTCTAATTTGGTGGATGTGCTTTCAGGCTAAAGGGAAGGAGCGGCAGTGGTTAAAGAACCAGGCTCTGGGAGAGCTGGATGACACCAAGATCATCGATGGACTGACTGGAGAGAAGGCTATATATAAACGCAGGGGAGAGCTGGAACCAGAGGTGTTTGTTTTTTCTTGAAACTTTCTTATTTTTGAATCTGCCACACCTCCAAAGACTGCTACACTCACTCCCACAGTCACACATAATTTTGACCTTTATCTGTCAGGCGGTACATTCCAGCGGTGTGTGTGTGTGCGAGATTATTATTACACCCTGCTGTTTCTGCTCCAGCTCACTCAGTTTCTAGTTACGTCTTGTGCTGTCATCCGTGCGCGCATGCACACAGCAGAAAAGTAGTTCCCACACTAATCATGCCAACACACACTAGCCCATAATATAAATACTGTGTTTTTCTAACGTATTTAGCTCCAAGTCTTACATAGTTGTGGTCTGAGCTGAGCTACATTGAAATAATTGCACCCAGTTTTGAAATCCCGACCTTGTGTAAAATATTATTTTTATGTAACTACACCATCTAAAGTAGGGATTTTAGCTCGATTTAATCAGTAGTTGCTGATGTATTTATTTATTTAGTAACTTATGTGTGCTTACAGCTGGGCAGCCCTCAGCAGAAGCCCAAGCGGTTACGGGTGTTGGCCGACGTGTCGGGCAGCATGTACCGCTTCAATGGTGTGGATGGCAGGCTGGAGCGCTCCATGGAAGCTGTTTGTATGGTCATGGAAGCTCTTGAGAACTATGAGCACAAATTCAAGGTGAAAACGCTACATCGCGCATCACAATACAGAAGATTCTATGTGACTTTTCCTAAGTCAGGTGATAGATAACAGCTGCATGTCCAGCATATGGAGTTTACTTCACGTGAACAATTACTGTGCTTCCTTTGTGTTAGTACACTTTTATATAGTACACTTCATACCCTATATACTTAGTGTAAATCTTTATTTTAACTTAAGTATCAAGTAGTCGTACATGAAATAATAATAACTATTCAAGCTTTTGTTTCTGGTGTGAAATTCATTATTGCCATAATTCCTGAATTGCACCCAGGTAACCTCGTAAATCAAAACATGCAGTGTGTCTTTTAAAGCCTTCCTCATGCCACACTGTGATCTAATTTGTCAGTGCTTTATTGGGTAGGAGTTGGTAATACAGTTGACGCTTTTCATGGAAAATCAGGAGTCCGTTGTAGCCACGAGAAGTGGAATCGGTCCAGAGATGGAGCATGAAAAGAGACAGGGGGAGACGGGAGTGCATACAAAAAAAGTTTTGGAGAGAGACAGACTTCTTGGCCCCTTAGTGACACTCAAGCCAACCTAATACTGATCACATATCACACAAACTCGCATACACATTTTTCAGTGTTCCACATGGCATTTCAGTCTCACTGCTGTCTTTGAATAACACTCCTTACATAAAAGAGCGTCTGGTAACGCATAAGATATATACACTGTCACCATGTGCCCGTGCTGCCCGCAGTTTTGCATTATATGTGTGTTTGCATCTTACAATCATCCACCATCAATAGTCAAACATGTCACTTTATAGTTTGATGCCTTTTTTTAGTACACTCTTTAGGCACCCATTCACAATCCTGAAGTGGATGAAGCCCACTGTGGATTGACATGGCCTTAATTTTGGTGACATTGAACCTGGTTAGATTTAGAGCTATGTGTTAGACTTTATGAGTCATGTAGCAAAATAAACCCTGGAAAAACAATACAAAATTGACAGCACCAAAAGGTCTTCTTACCCAGCAACAGTGATATGGATGCATGAGACACACAGTCGCATACCTTTGACCACCACAGTCATAACTGCCCTTATTAGATGTGGCTCATATACATAATACCTGGGTCTTCAAATAGCTGCCTGGGGGCTCACAGTGTCAGGCTGAGTGTGAGCTGCCTTATGTAAGTCAGTTATGATGGATGGTCTGGTGGAGACATGTAAACCTCTGACACTGTTAACATCTTGCAATGTTCGCATTTACAATGTGACCTTTCTGCACCTTCACACCTCTGTCGGGGAGACTGTTACATTACAAGTTAAGTAACAAGTCAAATCACTACAGTCTTTACTTAAATGTTGTAACAATGTGTCTTTTGTGTCTTTTAACTCTTTTCTCTACACAGTATGACATAGTGGGCCACTCGGGCGATGGCTACGACATTGAACTGGTCACGGCAGACAAAATCCCCAAGAATAACAAGCAGAGACTTAAAGTCCTGAAGGTATACTCATGCTTTGTTTTGCTCACCCAATTGGACTGCAAAAAGTGTTTTGCATGCATTTCTTTCTCTTTAATATCTGTGTTCACATGAAATTGTACATTAAGTAGCCACACAAACTGATGAACATCTCCAAACGATGTCATTTGGGGCTGCAAGTATGAAGATAAATAAAATCTGTGGCTTGCTCTTTATTAATCAGCCTTTTCCTTGCACTTCAGGTCATGCATGCCCACTCTCAGTTCTGCATGAGTGGTGACTACACTCTGGAGGGGACGGAGGCCAGCATCAAGGAACTGGCGAGAGAAGAAGCAGATGAGCACTTTGTGGTGGTGCTGAGCGACGCTAATCTGGAGCGCTACGGCATTCGGCCCGAGCGCTTTGCCCAAGTCTTGACCTCTGACCCACAGGTCAATGCCTTTGCCATTTTCATTGGCTCCCTTGGCGATCAGGCTGAAAGGTAAGGAGGTGAAGATGATGATAACTTGGGTGGAGTTAACTAAGAGCAAGCAAAGTGCAAAAGAGATGGAAAGAAAAGAGGAGTAGATGAAGGAACATGAAGATGCAAAGAACTCATCACGAGACAATTCTTAAGTTCTGGGGCTCCAAACAGTTGCATTTAGTTAGTTTGCTCTTCAAGGTCATCTTCTCATGCACCTCTGTATTGCTTCCAACACTGCTTTTATTTTTCTGATTGCTTATGTCTGCTTGCACCTGTGTCGTTGCAATTTAAAAATGGACCTCAAATTTACACAGTGAGTGAAAACATCAACTTCTGAATCAGACTGACCTGCTTTCAAATCAGGAACTATTGTTAATAATGATCTCATTGGCTCCACTTTGAGGGCTGGGGTCGGTATTTACTTATGTATATCATCACTCTAGGCTCTTGGCTAACTAAGGGTTAACTAAGAGCCTGTTGCTGAAAATTTGTCCACTCCCTCTGATTGAAAGCAAAGTGCAGGGTTACTGTTTTGACACACCAGAGGGAATCTAGTGGCATATTAGAGACAGAAGGGCCAGGAGACAGAAAGAGCCCTCCAGTGCTTTCAGTGCTGCGGTTATCACTGAAAGCAGTCCCAGAGATGAATGAGGAGATAACCCTGAAGAAGAGATTGACCAATTTTTATTTAGTTAAGGTTTTAAATCTTCAATTTCAATTCCAGAATGTTAAAGTAGCTCCTTTTGGGCTGTATTAAAACATCAGCATCCCCATCTGCTGCCTGTCCTTACTGTCCTGTCTCAGATCAAGTTTCCAGGCCAGATGAAAGCGCAACAAGTGTACTCGTTAACCTGCTCCTCCTCATCCTCATTGCCATTCTACTGCAGGCTTCTACTGTAGCTCCTTACCAGACATACATCCTCTCTGTTGAGGCTTGCAGGCCTTGAAGCTTTAAACTCGTTGAAGAACTGCCTGACTTAATGCAGTCTTTAGCTCCAGGAGCTTCAGAAGATAATAAACCTGTTCTATACTTTGCTCACGAAGAGCAGAAAAAAAGCAAAGATAGAAAGAGACAAGAAGTCAACTACTCTTTAAGGGCAGGCTGTCAGAATTTGAAGATAGAAATTAAAATAATATCTTGTCATGCCCTGGAAGCCCTGGAATTAGTTATGGATGCCCTTAGAGTTATATAATTTTCCTTCTTGAGCAACACTTTGGGAATGCTAATTTTATATCCCTGTTGACTGCCCATGTGTGTGTATGTCCTGAGAGGAGAAATGCATAGGGACACGGTTGAATGAAAGAACAAAGGCAGAGGCTCATTAGAGTAAATGGGTTTATACAAATGATTCAAAGGCATTGGAGGTGGCTCTGTTGTCTTGTTGCTGGCTGAGCTCCACCGAGTGAAAGGCATCTCTTTCATCCACACACACTCATACACTGTATTATTTTAATGGGAATATGTAGTGCCAGCTCACACAGCAAATACAAGTAGTCTCTTTTAATTTTGGGAAACAATTCCAGTGCTAAAGTTCAGTTCCTTTCTTTGACCTCTATCTTCATTCTCTCTTCGTGTTCTTTTGTTTCAGACTCCAAAAGACCCTTCCAGCAGGGAGGTCCTTTGTCGCCATGGACACCAAGCAGATCCCCCAAATCCTGCAGCAGATCTTCACCTCCACCATGTTATCGAGTGTTTGATGCAAACACATAGTACATACCGGACACTCACTTGTTATCTCACACACCCAAAACTTCAAAAAGTTTGTTGTGAAAGCGCTGAAAATCTTCACACTCTGTGTCAGATCAAATGACTTTATCATGGCTGCAGCAGGTCCGGAGGGGTCGCATTAGCACGAGCCGGGGGTTTGACAGTTTGCTATTGTTAAGAAGCCTGTTAGCATGACAGAGTAACTAATGTTTAGATATTTTGCTGTGTCCCTCTAGGAACAGCTACAGTACACAAAGTGTGTGATCTCTTTTAGTGTGACTGTAATCTGCTGTGTAATCAGTGACGCGAATGCCTGGAGCCTGTCTCAGATCCCATGTAGGGATCAAACACACAGCCTAACCAGCTGTTCTTTTTAATTGTGTTTTTGCCCCTACACACACACACACACACACACACACACACACACACACACACACACCTTTGTCCTCTATCGGGCTGTGAGAAACTCAAAGGGAAGGGCCATGGAGTCGTGACAGCATCCATTTATGTCAGAGCTCCTGACTTCTTGTCTGTCACGCAGAAAAATGCACAGACACACACAAGAAAGCCGACAGTAAAGCCCCACCTGACCGACAATAGGATGCGCCGAGCAGCAATAACTTGGCGCCTTTGGTATGTTGGGACTGCCACCAGGGAATTTCCCACCTGGCTGCACGCGGACTTTAAAGCCTGCCGCTGTTGTACACCCCCATGCTGTGTGAGTGTGCGTGTATGTGTGTGTGTGTATTTTCCTAGAGCATCTATGTCAACATGTGCAGACCCTTTTCTTCCTGTCTGGTGGAACATGTGTTGCCTCGTGTGCGCTCAGAGCTGCCTTTCATTGCAAGAGCTCCCAAACACAAAATACTTTGACTGCGAGACAGATGAAGAGAAAAATACAGGACTAGTGGGTCAGTGTGTATCAAACATCATATCGGTGTCTTCCCTGGTTGTCATAGTTTTTGTTCATGCCTGACTATGTTGAATCAATAGAAGCCTGTCCAGCTGTCAGCCTCTATTGATTTCTGTGAGTGAGGCATATGCCATTTTTTTATTAACCTACTTTAATTTGCCTCTGGCTCCTGGGCTGCTGAGTAGTTGGAAATGTAAGATATTTGCTGGGTGGAACCTCATGTTGGGAAGGCATTAAAAAGTGTATATTAAAATTCATACATGTATCTAGTTTTCACATTGTTAATTTCTGGTGAAATAAACTGTAAAAGTAATGTAGAGCATTTTAATAAATGTTAACATTGCTATTTGATTCAATTTCTGCCCCATCACTTCCCTTCTGAAGACTATTTCTGCTGCTGCTCGATTATCTGATTAATCACATTTCTGACGAGCGTTCCTGTCCTTCCTGGTGTTGCAAAAGAAAACCGTTTATCTGCAGATGTTTTTTAAAAAAAAACAAAACAAGTGGAGATAATGGATGAAGATTAAGTATTTCTTAACAAGAAGCAGTCAGAGAGCGCAAACCTCCGTCAAAGCAGCTCACTCTCTGAGCAGGTTTTACTTTCAGGGAAATCATTTCATATTTTGTAAATTTTTGTTTGGTTTTCTTTGTTCTTTTTATGTTATTTATTTAGGACAGTGCATGTTAATGAACATAAATGTAAAAAAATTACATGAATGTAAACATACCAGATTATAGCCATTTAATTTCCATCTGTTGTCCATAAAAAATAGACATAATAATTCATAAAAAATGCATAATTCATTCATAATAAAAACTCCATCACCAAACTCACACATACACACCATTCTGTTCCCAAATAAAACATTAAAACTATACAACTCATACATGATCACACACTTGATTTGTCCATAACCAGTTTTTAACCTTTGCCTTAAACAAATTGAGTGTAGAGCATTCTCTAATGGGTTGAGGAAGACTGTTCCACAGATGGCCACCCCTAACAGAGAGGACGTTCTGCCCAAATGATGTCCGTCTGTGGGGTATAAACAAGTCTCCTCGGATTGTAGCTCGAGTGGTCCTGTCTGAGCTTTCTTTATGCCTAATGAACTGCTTTAGTGGTGGTGGAGCAAGGGAGTGTAAGACTTTATATATTAAACACACTCTTTTAAGTTTCACTAAGTTATTGAAGTTCAGTAATTTATGTTTTTTTAACACATGACAGTGGTGGTGGGAAGTCGGTTTTTTGTCAAGTAGTTTTAAACTTCTTTTATAAATGTTTTCAATAGTTTTAAGTGTTATTGGACAAGCAAGTGACCAGGACGTCAAACAATAGTCCATATGAGAGATGATCATTGAGTAAAAATAAGTTTTTGCAACATTCATATTTAAATTATTACGTATATGATTAAAATTTCGATTATTAAATTTACCTGGGACTCTTTATTTATGTGACTCTTGAAGGATAATGTTGGGTCTAGAATGACCCCAAGATATTTAAATTCTGGAGCTAATTCAAACTCTACTCCATCCAGGAATATTTTTAAATAATTTTAATAATTATTATTAATCATTTTTAAATGTACTTTGAAAACTTTGTAGTCCAGTTAAAATCAGATAAGGGATGCATGAAGATGTTTACTTTGATTACAGAAACCTTCTGAAGGAGTAGGCGATGGTATGATTTGTAAATAACTGGACAAATAACTTTATTTTATAATGCAATATTATACTGCAGTGTATTTTTAACTAGGCAACTCATTCTCTTTCTTTAAAGATACAAGACATTGTGGGGTCACCCTGAAAGAAAGGCAGATGTGAAATGTAAAAGTGAGGTCAGAGGTCAAATGTGATATATTTAGATGCAAACTATAATGTGATGTTTAGAGTCCCCATATACCAGAATCGTTCAATAAATGCTTTTAAGTGTAGCTTGAAAGATGAGACATTTTATGAAAGTTTGATATTATTTGACCTTGAAGAAGAGGTCAAAGATCCAAAGTAAGTGATATTTAGAATCCCCATATATCATCCCCTATATGCCCCTATGGTGTCAGTATAAGCAATGACAGTAATGGCAACAGGTCTATATAGTTTTAGTATCACTTTGACATTCAGTTCAATCGATTGACCTTGAAGGAGAGGTCACAGGTCAAATGTGACATGATATTAAAGGACCTTGAAGACTTCAGTGGATAGAAGCCAGATTTTAATAGATTGTTAACATGAGTCCACTTTACACGCCTTTTTTTAAAAAAATTTTTTTTTCATCAGAATTCATTAAAAACTTTCTGACCTATCATGTTTACAGACTGAAATAATGGCAGCGATACACACAAGCGTTTGCTGGTGGTAATAAGTGGAGACTAGTCTCTAAATTGTAATTTTACAGAAGAAATGAAGTAAAACTTCCAGTTGGAGAATGGCCACTGCTTGCTATTAACACAAAAACTGACTTCTTTAGTTCATAATTCCTAAGAGTGCTCCGGGCTGCCCCTTTCTTCCAGTGGGTTGTCACAGCTGATGGATCCGCATGTTTTGATTTGGCACAGATTTTGCACTAGACGCTCTTTTTTTCCTGATGCAATCATCTTCCAACATTTATAATACATTCAGAAAAAAAACCTTTTGCTTTTGCTTGACACAAGCCGTAATTGTGAGCAGATTAAAGGACATTTTGCAAGTGTTGGTTAGAGTCAACATTTATAATTTCATATTCAGCGTCAGCAACATATTTAGGATGTTTAGTAAAACCACGAATGATATGTGGGCAATAATGCGTTACTGTGTTGTGTATAATTCTACAAGGGAACACAAGAACTCCATTCTTAGAAACCGAGGCAGTTCTTTGCATCCCAGACCGCTCGGCTTTCCTCTCATTTCCTGCTGGTCACTTTTTCCGTGTGCCTCAATGATCCATTCATTGGACCACAATCACCAGGCCCACCCTCCCACTGTTTTGACTGTAGCCAAAACAACTGTCTGCATACTATGTGCTGTTGTTCACATATACACACAGCATGCTGATAGCTCTGGTGCTACATTCATTGTGTTCTTTGGGTTTCCGTGCTTTACCACCAGAAATAATTTGCCACACTGTTCTCGCTGCTTTGAAGTCTTTCCTCCTCCGGTGCTCGGGTAATGACGTTTTAGAAGATTATTTATGTTCTCAGTCAATGGCTGTCATGACTTTCTCTGACTATGCTGCTTCCTCTGTTTACTCTTAGTGGGCCTGTGAGGAAAAATAAGCGCCCTTTCTATAACACAGAGGATCTTATTTCAAGAAATATATGAGGTTTATGTGAAGTTTACAACATGCACATGCAAAATAAGATTCATTTACATAAGAATGTTGCTGGTATACAGTGAGTATGTCTACACTAACCTCTGCTTGAGACTGTCTGCCCAGTGTGCTGGTAATTAAATACTGCTTGCTTCCTGTGCTATACTGCTTTATTGACTCATTGTTTGTCACGCTGAATTTGCAATGACAAATGGTTTTAGGATAACTTTGTGTGCCGAAACACACTTAACCTGTTACACTCATCCTAAGTCCCTCTACAAACGCAAAATAAGAAGTGGTATAATGGGGCGATACATTCATTAGTCACAGTTAGATGTGTGTTTATCTTGTGTTTCCCCCTTCTTACACGCTGGCATACCCTATGAGTCACATAGGGTGCATGTGCAATCTATTTTCAGCTACTTCTTGCTGATGTTGTTACATTTCATGCCTGGGCACACAAATACATGTTCACTACGTACTGTAATAAGTGTGAGCAACTCGCATGGCTGGCTTTGGGTTAAACTACAGTGGGACTGATCACAGGAGGGACACCACAGGGAGAGATTGACTGTGACTGTGATTGATTGCTGATCTTGTGGCAGCCTAGCAGGAGACATGAGGTGGGGTGATTGCTTTAGTGCAGGGGTCCCCAATCCCAGGCCTCGAGGGCCGGTGTCCTGCAGGTTTTAGATCTCACCCTGGGTCAACACCTGAATCACATGATTAGTTCATTACCAGCCTCTGGAGAACTTCAAGACATGTTGAGAAGGTAATTTATCCATTTAAATCAGCTGTGTTGGATCAAGGACGCATCTAAAACCTGCAGGGACACCGGCCCTCGTGGACTGGGATTGGGGACCCCTGCTTTAGTGTTTCCCTATAAACATTAAAAGCAGGGGCATATGTGCTCATTGTAGCTGCTGGGTGATTGATGCCAGTCTTCTAGCTTGCTTGCAGCCCTGTATGTTAGGAATGTACCCACAGGAATGTTACCTGCTCAGTAGATGGAAACATTTCTCAAAAACACAGACTCTGTTTTTTGTTTCAATAAACACATTGCTGTAAATGTACATCTTTGTGTGAACGATATGTGCAATGGCAGCTTTAGTTTGCCATACTGGGGTGCTCTTAAGCAGAATCCTTATGCCAGACAACTATCTCATCCAGCTCTTTTGGAGGCACACCAAGGCATTCCCAAGGCAGCTGAGAGGCATAATCTCTTCAGCGTGTCCTGGGGGCAGCAGCTCTTTCCCAATGTGGAGTGAACACTCTACATTTTTCCAACTGGGAACTATGGCCTCAGACTAATGATAATTAATACTGAATCTCATCCTAGCTACTCCACACTGAAATACAAACCAGCCTATTCCAAACTGGAGATTGAAGACAACAGAATTACATCATCTGCAAAAAAGCATACCTGTAGATAGGTACCTGGTACCCTCTATTTTTTTGGCTGCACCCAACAACGGACTCCTTCTTTTCAAGCTCTTAAGACTACTATGACGCGGATGACTGAGAACCTATAGAGACATTGTACAGGGGCTGAAGAGCCATCAACAGTGAGACAGATAGCATTCTGTTTAGTCTGTTACTTTGCAGGTGAGTCTTATGCTTCAGTGCAGCCACATTTCTTATTGTTTATGGAAGCAGGGTGCGTTCCTCATTTGAATTAGGTGAAGTTTTCTGGTACCCATTAGCTGGTAGTATCAGTCTATGTCTGAGTCTGCGGAGACAAGAATGTCTGTGTTGTAAAGGGAAGGGACAAAAACAGCAAGACAGAGGCCTCATCTACCTAAAAAAGGTCTCTCCTGGGTTGGGCACACACCCACACACACCCACACCTTACACACACATCCTGACAAATAGCCACCTGACATCCACCCCTGTCAAGCCCTAATTGAGTTGGACATGAAATCTCGGGAGGTGCTTTATGAGCTGTGCTGCTGACAGACCCAAAGACAGAGTGGCGGAGCACCTGACACATAGAAATGCTGATACGGAGACACACGGGCCGCCAGTCAGACTGTTGGAGCAGTGATGAAAAACAAACTGCGGTACAGAGAGGATTACACCTCTTTATTTCATCACATCATTCAAGTTCTCCTGACACAATTTTTTGTTCCAAACATGAGTGTATGTTGATGAAATGATTAAAGGCAAACCTACTAATGATATAACCCGGGCAATGTGTTTTTAGCATGTCAGTATGTCAGTGTTATATGCAGATATAAATACTATTAATGCTAACTAGTTTTAATGTACTTTTTGTGGGAATCAAATTAGTTTTAAGTGCAGTTTTTCAGCATTAATATGTTCTTTTTACCATGTAGTTGGGACATCCCACCCCTGTCAGTACCACATTGTTGTAGTGATTGCTGGTCAAAGGTAAGGTTTTAAGGAATCTCACTTTCAGCAGGCTGTTAGTCAAAGGAGTAGCTCTGTGCTGAAGTGTGGCTCCAGAAATGAAACGCTTGGTCAGTATAGATTCCTGTCTCTAGTGGTTATGGAAGGAAACTCAACATTTTAAAACTAAGGATAGTCTCTGTTTTTCCAGAGTGCCCCAGTCACTTCCAGTCACTGGTTTAGTGCCAATCTATTACGGAGAGAGGAATTTTTCCCAGACAATGAGAACGAATAACTACATGATAGGCACAGGAAGAGACAGCTTCTTGTTTGTTTCAACGTCCTGAACAGCTGGTTGGGTTCCTTAGTATCACTGCTTGGGTCTGTGCTTTTGAACAGCAGTTTATTTTCTGTTACCTGATCATAAATAAATTTAAAAAATGCCTTAACTCAGAATTTTGTGATCGATCACCATTACATGTGCCACGTTGTCATATGCAGGACTTTGTAGTTGTAGCTAATCCTCAAACATCTTTGATTTTTGATTGCCTGACCTATGGTCACATGGCCTGGTGAACATCAAACAGACCCAATACACCCAAAAGTGTTTTAAGGGTCAAATAGAGATACCTGGCTAAGACCCAAGAAAGTACTGGAAAGCCAAAAGGACTGGAGTGTTTTTAGGTATATTATTATTGTCTTTTTAATCTGTTCCTATACCTTGTAAAGCACTTTGTGATCTTTTATCTAGAAATGTGCTATATAAATAAAATTTTACTTACTTACTTATTACATTTTTGGTTTGCCTCGTGTGTTTTGGACAATCAGCTGGGTCCTCCAGCTCTTACCATGCTGTTAAAAACATTTGGGGGTTTGGATATGATAGGAGCCAGATGACTTCTAAGTTCTGGCATCTGACTGGGTAGCCTCATCGACTGCCTGAGGGGAAATTAAAAACAGGGACCTAAAAACAGCATTCTGCAGTGGAGAAGCCTGCACTGTCCAAACCTGAAGATCATCAGGTCAAGGCTACTAGGAGCTAGTTTGTTCTCCCTGCCCCAGTGTTGCAATGTCATCTCCTACTTTTCTTAAGTTAAGTGAAATTAACTTACTGTTTGGCCTGCTGTTAGCTGTTTTTAAATGTATAAATACAGCATGAAAAAAAATATTTCCAAGAGGAAACCAAGTTAGTGATATTCATCCACTTATGTCCGCTGATTAAGATTTACATTGCTGAATACAGTTCAGTGCTTTCCCATTAGTATCTATGCTGTGCTTCCCCGGAGAAAAATTGCTGTGTGTAGATCGGTTCATTTGTGATTCGGCTGTTTTGTGTGTGCCACACAATTAATGATTAGTTTGATAGTTAGCAGATATCACTACACTGACTGAGTTCAAAATGAAATTTTATGGATTATTTCAATGAGGAAATTTACGGTAGTGTCCTCTGATCTCCAAGGAAAATGACCTGAACTGTGTCACAAACTCTTAATCAGAGTGCATTTAAAGGGAAGAGGTATTTCGGCCACATCGCTCTTATTTGATACAGAGGACAAAATGCAGGGTGCAACATAACTGTGGTCTGTAATGAACTCACGGGGAGCTGTGTAAAATCACAGCTTGATATGTAAGTAAATGAGCTATACTGAAGAGATGTACAACATGCACTCAGACAGTGCCCCTGTTTTCTCTGACTTTGTCAGGTAGTTAAAGTTTGAACAGATTACTCCATAGTCTCTCTGGAAAAGCTATTTGTTTCTGCTGAAACCATGTGCTTAGTTGTTGAATAACTCAGGTAAGTCTTGCCAGACCAAAGTGGAACATTTGTAATGATAACAGCCGATTCAGACACAAGCAAGGTTCTGTGCATGGGTGTGTAAGTAATATCAGGCCAGTGAAACACAAAGAGAGCAAGCTTGGAAAACTGGCATTGTTCTAGTTTTCTTGCTACCACAGACTGCTATTTGAAATCTCTCTACATCTGTACACATCCTACATTCACATCACTTATATACAGTACATGTGGCTCCTGATATCATATGGTCTGAAATAAATGAAGGCATCAGTAAAATCAGACATCAGAGTCAGTGAATCCCCCATTACTAATGCATCCAATTTCATATGGTCCTATGAAGCATCTTACGTCATGCAGAGGATGTGGTTTTGGCACAGTGTTAGTGTGGTCAGCACTCCAAACAGATCTGATAAGGCTGTCATCCATGACTACCGGTAAACAGTGTTTGTCTGTATGCTGCCATGTGTTGACTTGTTGTTGTGCTAGATACTTGAAATACAAACACATATGCTAAGTTTCTCTATATGACTTTATCAGTCTCTCACATTGGTGTGGAGGAATTTTTGAGTTTTTTACAACGTTGTTTCAGTACATTAAGATTTACAGGCAGTCCGGTGTGATCTAGTGTGGACAAAGAGTTAGTTGTCAGACAAGTGGCCTCATCGCCTTGATGTTACTTGCCCTGTTAATTGCAATGGAAACTGTAAGGGTTTTTTTTTTCTCAGAGGACTGCATAGAGCCCTGTGGAAAAAAAACTTTCTGAGCACAAAAAGAAGTCTTTGCCAATCAACTATTCTGGAAATGCAGAATCCTGACATTTATTCCAGTTTAGTTGTATTGATTAGTATAATTCTCTCCATGTGTCTCCTCCTTGCTTTCTGAAAGTTTATTTTGTGGCTAAATCAGCCCACTGTGGAGTTAGCTGTGGGCTACGCTTAATTTATCAGAGGCTCAAAATATTGAGCCAGGAGAGTCATCCACAGGCCAGCTCATAGTCATATGAGAATTGCATACTTGCTGACTTTGCACATGGTGGTGGATGCACATCTGGCTGGGGACTTGTTGCCTTGGCTACAGGCTGGAACTGACTTTTTTGGTTGTTGCTGTTTATTGTTTGTTGCCTGTTCCACTTCCTGCATGGTGATTTAAGTGTG
>NW_024582641.1:358730-439393 GCF_018398535.1 Haplochromis burtoni | reverse complement strand
GCGTGTCTATATACCCTGATTTGTTTTGCAGATTGCTCCTTTCTCTCTGCCCCCATTCCACTCTCTCATTCTTTCCCTTCTGCTTCACTCTTGCATCACGTTGTCTAACTCAAGTTGCTCTGGCAAGACCTTCAACCACCCCCACCATTCTCTCTCCCGTACTCTCTTTCTCTCTTTTGTCTCTGTCACTTTCTCCTCCAGCTACATTCCACTGTGTGCCACAGATCTGATGCGATAACTCAGCTGGTTCAGACCCATTGGAGTGTCATAATGAATGACAAAGAAAGGACTGATGTCACTAGAGGCAACTGAGGTTCCTCACTCTGCCTCTCTTGTGGCTTTACCTATTGTGTTCATGCTTCATCCATGTCGCTCCGATCTTGATTCCCAGAAACAAAAAACAAGGGTGGAGGTATCACAGCTGACCTCACAGCCTCAGTGTCTCACAGACAGTGTCTGAGCTGGCTTTTTTGCCAGCAAGAGCCCTGAGGGAAAACGCAGTAATGGCCATAATGATGATGAATGTGAAACTGTGACAGGTAGGAGCAGATTTGTGGAGGCCCTATCACCCATCTTCTGTATCATAAAAAACCCCTACAGTTTAGCCCACACATGCATTCCTTTCAAGAATCTGCCTCTCCAAGACAGTGCAGACATAGCGGTGGATTGTGTGCGTGCGTGCGTTTCCTGACTCTTACTCCACTGAGGACAGGAACTTCATTACAGACCAGCATTCAGACCTGTTTTGGAATAACAGGGGAAGATATTTTTCACCTCTCAGCTTCCCTGCTTAAATGTCATTACCCACGTAATTCCTGTTGAAAAGTTCTTTCTTATCTAATAATAGTCAGCAATATTACTCTGCTGCTTAATGGGCTGGGAAAAGAAAAAAAATGGAGTAGCAGTTATAGGGTGTTCCTGTTCTCTCACTTGCAGTTCTTCAAAGTGAGAGGGAGAGAACAGTAATTAGTGTATCCACAGTTAGAGTCTGTTGTTCTTGCATGCTGGAGCCTTGATTGGGGTAATTAGCTTTGACAACGGAGTCAAAGCTTGTTTTGGACTACAGGTTTTTCACTCCACTTTATTGTGATCACACTGCAAATTTATGCGCTGATGCCTTTGGGATTTTTTTTTTTTTAGAAAGTTGTATGGGGAATGCAATGATATGCAGAATTTGTGTTTTTACTGAGAGAAGATTGCCAGACTGCAATATTCAAGCAGCTGTTAACTGTGTATTGCATGTTCATGTGTTTCAAGGGCTGCTTCAGAAACATGTTGACAAAATAACAAATTTTTATTATTTTATTAATAACAAATTAGTGATGCTACCAGGAAAAAACGAAAAGAAAAATCCAGTCAGGTTTAAATCAAGGAGAAATTATTGCCTAAAATTTTGCTGGCAAACATATTGGTAATATGAGCTCTCTATATAGACAACCAGGAGACGGAGTATTGTTATTATTTGCTTGGAGTCACTTTTGCAAGCTTTAGAAACCAACTCCCAGAGCTTGCATGTGATGCTTTAGAAACTAAATGTTCCACTGTCCTTTGTTTTTGTTCTTTGTTATGCTGTGAGTAAGCAGTAGATTTATCTGAATGCAAAAACCGCCTGCTGTTGGATATGACACCAATGAGAACAATCATAGTCAACCAAATCAGTCAGTTTCCTTTCAAATGAAACAGACTAGAGTTGGAGATTTTGGTGATTATCGATGCACATAACAAAGTAGCTTACGGGGACTTCCCCTCTGTGCCAGTGGCTTATGTAATGGAAGTAATGACCCCCTGCTGGTTTCCAACTGGCTGCCCTACATGGAGCCTAATATTCTCATTCTAATTTGTTTAAAAGGCATAATTTCACATTTCAGTTCACAGCTCTGAACTTCCTGGCTGCAGTCTTCTCCGTTTTAATGCAGTGCTAAATGTGTAGATTCTTAAAAACAAGTTTCCACAAAACTTGATCAAAGTAGCAGAAAAAAAACATTAAATGATGAATATGAATCTCTGTAAAACAGTTAAAAAAAAAACATTTCGTGTCAAGGGGTATTAAAAAAAGTTTAATATTCCTGCAAAAATACCTTTATAAGGTTTATAGTGTGTAGATACACTATGTATATGGAAAATGGATGAAATACTACTTTGGAGTAGTTTCCTTTGCCAACATATTAGACCTGGAAGGGATCATATTTGGATGAGAAGATAAAATGCTACGTTATAAGCTTATGTTAGCAAGCTATACTAGCTGCAACACATACCTGCTAGCTAGTGCTAAATGACATAATAATAAAACACTACAATTAGAGTCTTGTAAAGTAGAATACAGAGTATATTGAATGAGCTGCTCCACATAAAAAGATACATTATCAGACTGTTCAATCCAAAATGTTCCAAATCGTCCCAGCAGGACAAACACGGACAAAGGGTCCAGTGACTAGCCTAGCAGATGACTAGCAGCTACAGCTGCCTCTGTCAACACACCTGTCAATCAAAGCAGCCTCATTCCTAATTTTTATGAATAGGGGTGCAATCCACAGAGTCCAAAGCTAATTTTTGTACCAGTTTGGAAACATGCTTTTTTACTTCAAGTTCAAGTGGCCACTTGAGGAACTGCAGTTTTTGGCTGCTCCGCATTAGCTTCATTTTTCAGCCCCATTGATAGTTGCTTGGATTTATGGTACTGTCCAATGAATCTCTGAGTTTCACTTTAAAAGCATCTGCTTTGACTTGAGCAATATTTTATATCAGAGATCTGTAAGTCCCTTCAGCTATTGACTTACAGCTTTTCTCAGTTAAACTCGACATGATTTACTGCTCATGAAAAATGTTCCGTACAGTTCAAAGACATGCAGTGTCTTGTTGAGCTACCTTCTGTTTATTTGTGCTGGGAGTGAGGAGCGGGTGATAGAAGCTATTATTGGATCAGTAATTAAATGTTTTGATTTGACAGTCATTTAGTATCCTTCCAGCCAAGATCTATTTAATAAAAAGTGAATTTGAGAAAGGAAGTCTAGGGGATTGGAGACATATCCTGGCTACCACCTCTCTCATTTGATTTATGATAACAAGCACTGGGGTGTGCACCTACACACAGAGAGAAAGCTAGATTTAAACACAAGTTCATGCACATTTTAAAATCCTGTTTAACTCCACCTTACTGCCTGGAAAGAAAGAAAATGGAAACAATACTTCATCAAGAATGAGGAGAAAATGAATCACAGAGCAAAGAAAGAAAGCATAAAACAAAGGTTGAAAGCAAAGGGCTTTGAAGGCATCTGCCTTTTGTGAAAGACAAGACAGCATTCTCCTTGTGTAGAGCAATGATTGTGTGAGGTGATTCCCCCTGAGCTCTCCTGAGGATGAAAGTCACTTGTTCAGCAACAGTCTAGGAAAATAAAAAAGTCCTGAGGTAGTAGGTGAAGAAGGAGCTTTAGGTAAGTGCAAAGTGCTGATATGAGTACTTTGGGGGAAATTGCTCCCCTTTCTGATGTAAATCAATAGTTATTATGTAGTATTTTGGGGAGGGATGTTCAAGCGGCTCACTTGAATTACAAGGAGTATTTCCAGTAGCTTGTTTCCTGCTTAATCCAAGAAAGGATCATCTCAAAAAGTTGATTCTGCTCACCTGGGCGTAACGTTTTCAGTGGGAGAAATGTGTTGTCACTCATCCAAGTGACTCCTTCAGTCTGAGCTGACTGCAGGTTTCCCCAACCTTTTAAACAGTGCATCTGCATAATGACTGAAACTAGCACCACTGACGAACAATGGGCTGTGAGGTCAGTTTTATATTAGTGATCAGGAAAGTGCAGTTTCACGTAAACTAACCCTTACTGAAGGAGTCCTGGTGAAGGCCCAAAGCTAAACACTAACCCACATTTCTAACCTGGCTAAGGGGCAGGTTGTATAAAGGAACAGAGACAGAGATACTGACGGGAGTAACGAGGTCTGAGATGGAGGAACAGAAGCAGAGTCAACTCTTCTAAGAAATCCCAGAGGACAAGAAGTGTGGGTAAAGGCAAGCGTGACAAGAAGACAATAGACAGACACATGTTTGCAGGAGCTGTGAAAAGGAGCAGGTGGAGGATACACAGACAGAACAGAAAGATGGGAAGAGAAGTGAAAGCAGGAGAGATTAGAGGAGTTAGCATCTCTTTGATGCTTAATTATTAACAGCGGCCTTTGTCTATGTAATAGCGTTTACTTGCATCAGATTAATATGATTATTCACAGTGTTTTTTGCTGATGAATATTTAGTGTAAGGAAATTAGAGCTCTGCTCAAAGAAACATGTTTCAGTGCATCACATTTGCACAGTTTAAATATGGCATATAAAAGAGCCTGTATTTAAGCATTTTTCCCTGCTTGACACTAGATTATTGCATTACGGGTAGTTTTTGTCAGTTCCATTGCTGTAACTAATTATAGTGTGTTAATCTGAAGTATGCATTTAGTCTTTGAGTCACAGCACATGCTGATTCCCAATTAATGAACAGGATGTAAACCAATTAGAAAATTCTGATATGATGCCTTTTCACAAACACTTCTTTGCTATCATTATCTCAGCAGATGTTTGTGAATGATCCTGGTGTGCCTTCACAAAACGTATTACAGTAAAAATGTGCTTTCATTTGAGTATCAACTAGATAACATCAGAGTATAGATGATACAGAACAAACATTAAACAGAGCATTTTCTCTCTAATGTCTGTTTGTTCACTTCATACTAAATTTCGGTCTTGGGTTCATTTTTGATCAGTTTTTGACTGTCGATGCTCACATAGAGTCTATGACCCACTCTTGCTTTTTCCATTAAAAATATAGTGCTAAACTCAGGACTGTTGTCTCAAAAAGTGAACTTGTTCATGCCTTCATCTCCTTCCGCTTGGATTACTGTAATGCTCCATTTCCTTGTCTGTCTAAAGTGTCTATTAATCGCCTCCAGTCTGTCCAAAATGCTGCTTCAAGGCTTTTAACTCACCCTTATAAATTATCTCATATCACCCAAATGTTAAAAAGTGTCTGCACATGCTTCAAGTTTAGGTATCATTTTAAAATCTTGGTTCTTACTTTTATGGCCTTACAAGGTGAGGCACCCATTTATCACTTACTCCACTCCTGCTCTCCAAGCCTGATCCTTAGTTCCACTCCTGGAAGCCTTCTACCCGTCTAAAAACTAAGAGGGATTGTCCATTCCAGACCTTAGCTCCAAATCTGTGAAAGTGTTTGCTGCTCTCTCTTTGCATCATGTAAAAAACAGCTTACAGCCTATCTATTCAGACGGGCATTTGGGTAATGTTCTTTGCTTTGTTGTTTTACTTGTCATGTGCGTAATAAGTGAAGTACATTCATAATATGATATGATACAGTATGGGGCAGCAACAAAGGCATCCTCTTTTACCCCTGCAGCCACTCCCTTTCAATACCTCCTCCTGCAGAAAACACATTTGTTCTTCTTCTAGTTTATAGTTTAGCTGCTATTGACATAGCTGCTAATGTTTCTTAAAGTCTTGTGTATTTGTCAAAGTGAGGAAGGTGTAGTCAACTACAGTGAGTGGAAACATGTCCTTGGTCTCTTGTTGTGTTGCTTGGTATGACATGTGGTAACAAAATGTTATCAGTTGCTAACAGTGGCTACACGTGAACTACTTTTAAGAGTCCTGACTTTAAAGGATATTTTTTTTGTTTTTCTTTTATTCCAATTATTAATTGGTGAGTCTTCCACAGTGTGTGTTGTGCCCTGTCTCCTTCCTATCACACCCAGCAGATGGCTGCCTCTGCTTGAGCCCGGTTTTATGGACTTTTCTTACCATACACTATACAGCACTGTGAGGTGAGTGTTGTTGTGATTTGTCACTATATGATGAAAATTATAATGAGTATGATGAAATTGAATTGAAAGTGAAATGAACCGAATTGAAGTCAGTTCATTTCAGCAGAAAAGCATTTGTCTGCATGACTCTGCCTCCAACACAGAAAATAACACAGAACTAACAAAGTGCAGGTAAATGGGGACATCTGAAACGAAGCTGCATACTCCAGCAAACATTGACATGCATGTCACATTTGTTTTTGCTCGCTTGCTTTCAAATTACTTTTGCTCATTCTGATGGTCTTTCCATTTTGCCCATATCTGCTTCTTCTTCTTCATTGTCAGAGATCCCTCCAAATCTACTTATCAAAAGTGGGCATGACAAAAGGGGCGTGGCAAATGAGAGGAAGTGGGAACGAAAGGGTTTTGTTAAATGCATTATGGATCTAGGACACAGACAGATGGATAAATGGGAGGAAATAGAGAGTGGAACAGATGGGAACCAGACAGCATAAACTGACAACATAGGAAGAGCTGTATGGTCACAGAGGGCCATCTGGAATCTGTCTGTTTTTGTCTATGTATTGTGTTTTCTGTTGTTTGCTTATTAATGACTTTTTCTGTGTTTCACGTGGGAGAAAGGAAATATCTAACACTTTAATAACAAACCTCTGATTAATGTTTGCAAAGTAAACTGATGAATGCAGAATGCAGCCGTCATACTGGCTCTTTGGGATAGCCCATCCAGCATATGTGCAACACTCCAGTGACTCATCAGATGGAAATACAGGGTCACACTTCACGGTAATGGTCATACACCCTGACTCAGAGTCTGTCTGCGAACTGTGGTCCACCAGCCACGTAGGCATCCGGCGTGATTCATGAGCCATATCTGGTATTTATTACCAAATTGGATAGTTGGATTCTTTGTAGACTAGAAAAAGTTTTTGTTTCAATAGGACAAAATATTAGTTTGATACAGTCCATCAAAATGAAGGTGAAGCAAAACTACTACAAAACTGGTTCTCTTCAGTATTACTTTAAAACACACCAGTCATTTGCATTCCTTGCATTAAATCTTTCCAGTTTGTCTGAGGCTCAGAGGAAGTACAGACTCAGTTAAGAGGAGCCAAGGAAGGCAGCTGTGCCTAAAATTTGGCTGGGGATTTGGTAGGCTCGAATCCCAGTGATATCAGAGTGTGCCAAAGCTTTATAACTCGCTAGTTGTGCTTTGCTACAGCCACATATGCAACCTGCAGTGATGAGCAAATTTATAATGCATTGTATGTGCTAAGACTTCAGTTACTGAATAAAATATAAGCACGTTTTTGCTTATATTAAAGTCACGTAAGATTTTAAATTCAATTATTCATAAGCAGACAAAGCACTGAGAAGCCAATGTTCAGCTTTTTATTTTATTTATGTTTAATTTATTTATGTTTTCCACATCACGGTTAATTCAGTCTGCCTGAAAAGCAGAACTATGACAGATGGTAAATGGACTGGTTCATATCTAAAAGCACTCAAAGTGCTTTGCACAACTTGTCTCATTCACCCATTCACACAAGTACTTCCTATTTACCATTCACACACGTTAATACTTCAGTTGATGCATCAGGGCGCAACTTGGGGTTAGTATCTCGCCCAAGGACGCAGGATGCATGCAGAGAAACGCAGGCAACCATTAACATTTATGGTTAACTTAGGATAGCAAATTAACCTTTGAACTGTGGGACGAAGTTGAAGAACAGGGAAAACACACAAACTGAGATAGCTATACAGAGAAAACTTGTTTTCTGTAAACATGTTTATTTCTGCTCTAAATTTGGGAATTTTAACCTGTTTTTTGTGCACAGTCTCAAGTGGCCACTTGAAGAACTGCAGTGGAATAGAAAGCTGTAACTGCCCTGGCATGTAAAATTAATAAGTTAACAAACATATTTCTATGAAAACGACTGGGGTTTGTGTGTGTGTGTGTGTGTGTGTGTGTGTGTGCGTGTGTGTGTGTGTGTGTGTGTGTGAGTGAGTGAGAGAGAAAACTCTAGTCTGAAGGCAAATGGCCAATTCTTTGCACCACTTAAATTGCAGCCACCCAAAATTTGTCCAGTGGACACTGATTCATCTAAAAAAAAGAAACATGATTCAGCTTCTCACAGAGCTCAATGAGAGAACATTCAAACCCAGATTAGAAAAAAGTAGACGGCCCACAACGATTACATAACTGACTTTAGTCTGTTGTCATAATACTTTGTGTTATGGGTTTAGTCAGATTTGAAATGTTAACTCTTTTTCCATTCAACATTGTTTCTTAGTAACTAAACAAGCCAAAACGTCACGTCTCATTCTTCCTTAATATGTGAGTCTCTAGAAAACCGTCTGCTGCTTAGCTTTTGACAGCAGTAAATTTACTCATCTGTCAGCACCAACACACCCACATATTGTTCCGATTTCCAAGCAGGCAGTGCCTCTGTTCTGTATGTGTGAAATATCTGCCTTCATACCAGAGAGTGACCCATAATTCCCACGGTGGTGATAAGACTCCATCTTCATGGATAGGCCATTCAAAGTCATTTTAGTCATACAGTCCTGTGAAAAACTAAAGCCAAGTTCAGTAGCTCGTAGAACCAGCTTTAGCAGTAACCGTTTTCTGTGTGACTTTATCAGTCACTCACATCATTGTGGAGAAATTTTGGGACACTTTTCTATATAACTGTGATGGCTGCAGTTACAGCTCCACAGTGGTACTTTCCACCAAATATTAGTGTAGAGGCTTATACATAACACTACACTAACATTTCTCTTTCTTTAAATATAGGGTTTAATTTACAGGATAATAACTGGTTTTGGTTTAGAATTAATTCACGTATCCACATAACACTGCATTCTAAAATAAGTGCGCACATTTTAGTTTACACTGTTATGTATGATTTAATCTCTCTGAGTTAACTGAGTTGTAGCTGCTCCAGTCCCTTGATTGACGAGCCAAGAGGTGGAAAAGGGGCGGAGCCAGCATATATGGAGGACAGCAAATTGGCTCATACCATAACTCTTGATCATGGAGGGGGGGGGGATTGGGATTTGTTATGTTAGTTTCAGTTAGGTTTTGTGTGTTCTACCCCTTTTTGTGTTTTTGTGGGCTGATCAGCCACTATTTAAGTTTCCCCTTTGGCTCGTTTAGAGAGGTCAGTTTGTTTGAGTTATCAGTATTATTTGATTGATCTATGAGTAGAGTTCTGTTATTTTGACCTCTCTTATCAGCCCAAGATTTTGATTTTTTTGTATGATTTAACCAACGATGTTTTTGGGTTCAATTAAAAAAAACAACATTTTTGGATTTTAACCTGTGCCTGACTTTCTTTCACTGCTCAGTTCATCACAATGACACTGGTTCAGTTCATTATAGTTTTGTAGTGTCTTAAGGTCCTACTACAGCACAGGTGTCGAACTCCAGGCCTCGAGGGCCGGTGTCCTGCATGTTTTAGATGTGTCCTTGATCCAACATAGCTGATTTAAATGGCTAGATTATCACCTCAACATGTCTTGAAGTTCCCCAGAAGCCTGTTAACGAACTAATAATTTGATTCAGGTGTGTTGAAACAGGGTGATATCTAAAACCTGCGGGGCACCGGCCCTCGAGGCCTGGAGTTTGACACCCCTGTACTACAGCATTTCAATTAGGCTGGGGTCTGCGAATTTGAGTGGGCCATTGCAACACCTTCGATCATTCTTCTTGTTAGCTGTGATTGGGACCTTTGTCGTATTACATGACCCAATTTTGGCCAAGCTTGAGAGATTCAACATTAGAATACTTTGATAAACAGAGGAGCTTTTGGTCAACTCATTGACTGCAAAGCCAAATTTTTCCTACTCCAATATGGTGATCAACAGTTGCTGTTTATCCTGATATGTTGGCTTGTTTTTCACCGATAGCGACTTTGTGCTTTTTGGCCAAACATCTCCGCTTTCATCTCATCCGCCCTAAGACATTGACAGAAGCTATGTAGGGGTTTGTTCTTGGGCGTTTTTTAGCTTTTGAGTTTTTTGCGTTTTCTCTCTTCAGACATCCAGCTGGGACATCCAGTCATGAGAAAAATAAAAACTATCTTGAATGTTCTCCATCTGTGAAAAATCTTTCTCACTGTTCACTGCAGTCAAAGGACACTGTCATTCAGGTCATAGATGAGTCAGTGTAATAGTGGTGATGATCATAATGAATGTGCAATTTAGGGGACATGATAAGGTCAGAGAGACGCAATCATAATTACCCAAATGACAGCTAAACCTAGTTGTTCATGTTCATTTGAGGAAGTCTGAACTTGCTCATGATTTTGAAAGCTTATCATTGGAGGGGAGGTCTTTAGTGAATGCCTCTGTCATATGAAGTTCATCACATTGTTTTCAAAACATCACCAAATTTGGGGAACATCCCTTAATGACTGATATCCCTTTAATATCTCGAACATGTCATATCTAAAAAAAAAAAGTAAACTGGGACATTTACAGTAATTTTTGGGAGGATCTTTTAACCACTTCACATCACTGAAAAAAATTCTAACCAAGGGAGATTGTATTACTTCTTGTATTATAGGCTAGGACTTATCCAGACATGGGGGAAATTAAATCTCATTCACTTGACTTTCCTTAGTTTGGATGGAAAGCAGAATACAAAAAAGAATCTGTGACCAACACTCAGAAAAAGCTGACTCAAACCTTTCTTTTATGAGGCAACAGTGCAAACAGGATGGGTAGATTAAAGACAGAGACATCTGAACATATCAGTTAATGTTTCCCTCTTCTTGCAGTGTTAGCAGTGACATCTGGACACCAGTAATGTGAAGACTCGTTAGAAAGCTGAATCTGATATTTGGATTCATGTATTTCTGTCTCTTTGTGATGTGGATGCACATCTGTGGGTCTCTGCCCAGCCTATTCATAGACCAACCACTTGAGCAGGCTCGAGGGGCCTCCCATGGAAATCCGTGTGAATGTATAGATGTCATACGGAAGGATTTAGTTTGTTTGATATGATGCTGCCCATCTTGCTCCCATTGTCTATGCACCTCTTTATTCATCTTAATTTTCTGTTTTGGAAGCCTCTTAATCCTTTCACCTTGCTACGTTGCCTTATCTTGTTCTAGCCCCTTTTCCACAGCTGTGTCCTCCTTGCTCCTGACTCCCTGACTTTCCCACACTTCCAGGCCTGTGAACATGACTGCTATCCACACTGCCAAGGCCAACATTTCTACAGGATTGACCCATGTGGCCAAAAAGATGCTCGCTGCTGCCAAGGGGGGGAGGTTGTTTTATGTGTTATGTCAACAAGGACTGCCAGATCAGTGCCAGCTGTCTTCCAAACACCATCCAGTGGCAGTGGCACTGTACCCACAGCTTCCCTGTGGCAACTTCCCAGTGCCAACTGTACTGAAAAAATAACATGGACGGGTGTCGCAGTGCCAGCTTCCTGCCATCACATTAATACAGACTGGCATGGACTGACAGTAGTCTGGTCACATCCGCACACTTATTTGAAGGTGGGAGTGGGGGCATAGGCGTATCTCTTTACATTTAGCTACAGCCTGCGTGTGTGCGCGTGGACTTCTGTGCTGAACTTTTAGCTACTTAAGATGTTTAGAGTCTTATCATGATAACATACCATGAGTGAAAGATAGTCCTAGTCAGACTGATAAGTGGATTTGATAACCAAGACTGATAACCCAGAGTTCAGAAGAACTCTGTTGTCTTAAACAAAATGGTGACTTTCTGAGAATTTTTCTCTTTACTTCACTTTGTATTAGAAAAATAAATGAAATCTTTTAATGACTTTACTTTGAAAAGTCTTTTTAATTTAGACTTTGTAGCTGTGCAACATTTTCCAGATGGGTCATTAGAGGTAAAGTTAAGCCTCATATTGTTGTGTAATCCTGTTCTCAAGTCACAGAAAGGATCTTGTTGTTGCAGTAATGCAAGCAGGATTTCCTTGGCTCAGGAGGTAACAATTTATAACAGAAACCTTGTATCAAAAACCCGCTAGCAATAAAGACTAGTTAGATTATAGGAAATGTGAGATCAGAATAGAAAAAAATTATATCATCTCAATGGCAAAGACAGAGAGGGGGAAAGGCTGGACTCGAGGAATCCTGAATCTTTTGGTGAATTCTGTTATCCTCCCCGTCCCCTTAAAGAGCCAATAACTGTGTAGTAGCAGCCATATTATAGAAAGAAAATGAAGTGCTTTAGTCTTGGTTTCCTATATTCATACCATGAATTAGCACAGCATTTGTTCAGTGCTCTGGTGGTCTGTTGATTATGGCGCTCTGAACGGACCCATAAATAACGCCATAATGTGTAACCTAATCATATAATCTTGTGTATAACTTGATGGGAAAATCTTTTTAAACATTTTCTTGAGCAAAGAATTCAAGTGAACATGTGTTTTTTATGCCTGTTTGACCACTGAAGTCATTTAGTTGGGGACTCCAATTTTAAACAAAAAACCTGCCCAGTTAACTGCCCAGAGATGCCTAGTAAGTGTAAAGACTTGCTTCTGTGTACACCTGCGGCACTATCAGTAAGGAGGCATATCTACTCGTAGTTATTGACCTTTGACCTCTACTGGTCAGCAGACATCAGATTCCTTTAGTCACAGCTGCCACTGAGCCAGAAGGGGTCACGCCCTCCCATCTCCTTCCACCTCTGGAAATAGACACAGTGTTGCTTAAGAAGTTATCAACCACTCAGCTTTGCCGAGTGGTTGATTCATGCGCACAGAAGTCAAGAGACTTGTAACACATCTTTCACTGTGCCTGCAGTTTTGCATGTAGGTATTACATTCTTAGAAGGAAGTGAAGGCTCTTCCTGCCCTTCTTTATGTAGTCTATGTTTGTGATTCACTTTGATGGATCACATTAAGAGAACTATGTCGATGTTCCAAGAAACATTTGACACTCAGTGTAGATCTTGTTTGTTTTGCCTACAATGGCTTTAATTTCAGAGATAAACAGTGAGTGATCAGGTCACTGAAACACACAGGGCCATTTGTGCATGTGGTGTTGGTGGTCTTCCATTGACAGATCGACACTGCTTTACCAATAGAGTTTGCAAGACAGCAGGTACACCTAGTGTGGTTGCCTACCTCTGGAAACACCTCCCTGCAGGGGAGTTTCCAGGATTTTTTAAATCTAAAAGCAGATTAATTTCAGATGTAAACTGAAGCTCAGAATAAAAAAAAAAAAAGACAAGACACGTGCTAATAAAAGAACAATTTTTAATCGTTTTATGTTATCGCAGGCAGGTAGTAGCTGTATAAATACACACATTATTTTCCAGTTCTTTTCAGAGTGGGTTACGGCTTTAGTTCACATTTGATCAACTTTATTCCAGTCAACTTGTCAAATCTTAATCTGACTGTCCTGTCAAAACAAAGGTAAATAGAATTTGAAGCAGTTATTATTTACATATGATACAAAAATAGATTTCACAATAAAAGAGAGATATATTTACAATAAGAAGCTCTATAAAATACAAATATCTTTCTGTTATAAAAAGCCATTTTTAAAATAAGTCTTCCAGCTCAAGTTTTGCACGAGGGAGTGTAATCTGGTCTGTGGCAGGATGAATTGTAATTCAAACAACGAATGCACCTTTAATGGGAGTGCATTACTTCATGGCTGCGCAGTATTCTTGTCCTACAAAGCTAATCTTAACCCTGACTGCAGTCTTTACAGCCGTGTGGTCTGAAGTTAGTGCTGGGTTAACTTTGGGAGCGCTGAGCGGCTGGAACTGATGCTGTGGTCGAGCTACTTGGCAGCTGCTCCGCCATCCAGCTGCATCCTGTTGGGTGGTTTTCTGTGAGGGGTGGGCAGGTGCATGTTAACTGTTCAAGGGGGGTCCTCCAGACTTACACTCCCTCCTTCCCTTATGGCCAGGCTCCAAGCTGACTGTGGGCCTCTGTGTCACATGCCTAGACCAGACAGAGACGGACACGGTTAGAGCAGGACTCCCTGGCTCCTGGTTCTATTCTCAGAATGGTGGACGCTCAACTTTACAGACTGCTCATCGTAAACACTGGTGGCCCCAATAAACACACCACACTCCGTTGCTAACAGAGGAGCTGGCTAACTGCCTGAACGGCTAATTGAATGTCCAACTTTACAGACAGACGGGATGTCTGCGAAAGACGGATGTGCAGTGGCTAAAACAGAGTAGGGAGCCCAAGGAACAGACATGGAAATAAGAAAAGTTCCTCACTCCCACCCCTGTCTCTTTCCAATACTGACATTTAAAGTTGAAATTTCCGACAGGGTTTACCCGGCACACATTCCTTATTCTCTGATGCAAGTTCCAACTCTGACAAGGCCTGAGCAAAGAGGAGGCGCAGCACAAACCAGCCGTCTATTAGCCTAACATAGTGTAAGCTACCAAATTGCCTTCTCAGGTTACAGATTTGTGCATTCCAAGTCAACTCAGGTCAAATATTATTATTATAGCCCAGTAGGCTAGAGATGACAAATTTGCATACACCACGGAACATTCCCTACCTCTGGGTTGCCAAATATACAGCAGAGGTTCCAGATTCAGCCCAGTGAATGGCTTTGCAGAGTGCAAAGACTGCAACAAGGAGGGCATAAATTTTGGAATTTTCACTGCTTTTTACATTTGGAAGAACTGCGCTGCTAGTTGATAAGAATGAATGGTGTGGTGACAGCTGTTATTTAGGTCACTGCTGGGTTTGCAGTTTATCCTGACATCACTCAAGGCTACACGAGAGTAAGGTGGGGGTTTCTTTGCTTCACTACCACCACATATTGTTCAAACTGACTTGTTTTTCTAAAGACATCTCATCATTATCATTACAAATAGATGTTTTATTACCTGTAGATATTTTCACATTGGAGTTACACTTTACATGAAAAGAAAAGAAAGTAATAGGAATGATTTGGAGGGTTGAACTGGGCTGTATGTGACCCACAAACTAAAATAAGTTTGACACCCCTGCTCTACACTAAGAGGATCAATTTGGATAAAGAACAAAAGCCCAGAGGAAAATGCCTCCGTACAGGGTATATGTACCATGCACTGTATACACGGAAAGAGATAGGGGAAGAATAGACCAGGATGAAATTTATAAAGCAGCGTTCCACTGTCTATGATCTGCACTTCAAAGCTGAGTGACAGGTGAAAAGGGATACGCAGCCTTTCTCTCCAGTGTGGCCCTGGAGGCCTGGAGATCCATATAGCAAGCCTCAGCCACTTCATAATCCTGACACATCATTGTTTCATAGAAACCTGCGGGGTGGCTCTCATGGCATTTTGTGAGCAGTTGTTAACACAGCCGACACAGGGAACAAACGCTCCGGTTAATCCCGAGTAGCGGGCGGCGCCAGCATGCAGGCTAATTTATCATGGGGCTCTGACAGCCAGATTGCATTAGTGCTTACTCTCTAGTGTCTTGTCCAGGTCAGCGATGAAGTCCTCCAGCTCTTTAGTGTCGCCCAGTTTGGCTGCAATGGAGACACGCAGAAAGAATCACGATTTTGAAGCAGTTTAAATATAAGCTTCTTCAATCACTCATTACTACATATACAGTACAATACATAGCTTGTTTATGTCCATGAGTTTTCAAGGGCTTTTACTCACGTTTTGGTGACATTAGGGGAGGTGAGGTGGTGGTGATGGGGGAGAGCATGGTGGGCGAGTTCAGTCTCTCGTCGCTGAAGCTGAAGCTGTTTCTGTTGAGAGACTCGGCACCTGTCAGAAAGAGACAGAAGAGAAAATGCAGGCACATAAGATCAAGCAAGTACTCACTTTTCTCTACATCTGTGTCAGTGGAACAAGCTTCAGTGTGTAATCATCGCATTCTCCTCTAATGACACCCTTTCTCTATGGGCTGTCGCGTGCATGCCTCACAAACACGTGCGGGTACAGCACAAAAACAAAAGTGTTAAAATGAATCTCTACGGAAGTCTTTGTTTTTCTAGCAGCAAAAATTTCTGGATGACTTTCAAAGCTAAAAAAGAAAAAGTCTCGATGACCATAAATCATGGATTAAAGTACCACTGAGGCTGTTAGTGACAGTAATATCAAAAGTTTTTCTGGGCAAAGAGGTCTCTAAAGGCAGCCAACTCTTCTCCTGCTCTTTAGTAAGATTTATCTTTGACATGTTCAAAACAGCAGAGCACGCTCTTATTTGGGATACTGTGTTTGTGTTTCTTATGCACCACCCAAATCTCTACAAAGAGTCTTACATAAATGATCTAATAGTCACCTTTATTTTGCCGCACAGTACTTCAAACCACCACTCTTGCTTCACAGCAAGGAAGGTTCTGGGTTTGAATCCACCATCTGTGTGGCTGCTCCGGCTTCCTCGCACAGCCCAAAGACTTGCAGTTAGTGGGGTTAGATTAACTAGTGATTCTAAATTGTGTGAATGTGAGTGAGAATCTTTGCTTGCGGCAGACAAGTGACCTGTCAGGGTGTAGCTTGGATAGGGATAAATGTTTATCCGACAGCATGAGAGACTTTTTAAATCATTCTTTGTAGAAACCACACTGATAATAATGAATGTCTAGCTGTGAAGTGTGTGTTCTCAAACTAAGATTAGGCTACACTTAAAGATGCCGATGTGTATCTTGCACCATGTCTGAGATGTCAAGCACCCACTTGTTCCCGCCTCTCTGACCAATCCCTCTCCCACAACTCTGGTTTGTGGGAAATTGCACATGGGGTAGAAGACAACACGCGGGAAGTGCAAGTGGATCACATGCAAACACACACACACACTGATGAGCCCTTAATGTCTGCACTTGACTTGAACCTGAATCCCTCTCATTTCTCAGCTTCCTCTGCTGCTCTATATTCATGTCTGTCTGTCCTTCTCATTCACTCCTACATTCTTCATACCACTTTCTGTGGCTCTCTGTCGCCTCTCTCACTCACACTGACACTCCAGGGTGCAGCTCCAAGACTTTTTTGTCATCTATCTACGCCTTCAACAGTCAATACATCCATCAGACTTTGAGACAATAGATGACCCCTGTGGGAGACAGCTCGTTCGTCATTACTTCACTACCATGGAGAGGACAGGGTTCAAGCAGGAATCTGATCCACTGATCAAATCAGCAAGCTCATTAGTGCCATAGACATGTGTTCAAACACCTTCCCTGTGTTTGTATCACTGATGTTGCTCCCTGCGAGATCATTAGTGATAATGGCCCCTATTATTGTGCAATTATCTAGTTTTAAACATCTGATTCTCTTTCTAGTATATATCATACATTCGACTGTGTGGCCATCAAACCTGTACACCCTCTTTCCTCCCTTAGACGGCCCAACCCACTGGCATGTGTTTGGAAAAGTATATTTGCGCATGGGGACATGAAGCATATTTTTCTCTGTGTGTCAGCATATCCCACTTGCCCGCCTGAAGTCGGCTCTACAGCTGGGGGAAGCTAGACTTTTAAGACACTGTATGGTAGAGTGATATGGTAACATATGACAGTAAACCCTTAGAGACGCAGCCACAAAATAGGGGCAGGTGTGCCAAAATATGCAGCTCAACGTGACGCCAACATCTCTGAAGCATGAGAAAGGGATTTTCTCTCACTGCTACTCTCCCTGCGTGCGAGCATACATGAAGGCATATGCAACAGTTTGACGCTCGACTCGGGTGCCCTCTGGATGCGGCACTGTAAATGCAAACAATACCCTAATCAATTCAAAATAGTCTGTATGCTTATCTGTACCTCATACACCTGTGAGAATGTTAATGTTTAACTTTCAGTAAGTTTAGCAGTGTGGTGATCCCGATTCCAGTTATGTCGTGTTTGCACTTCTTGTGGATGTGGAATGTGGTCTCTAGCATTTCCTCCTGTTGAGAATAATGATTCCTGCTCAGTTTTCTTGTTTAGTTGATGGTCAAATGTTTGCTAGCGTTTATGTAACTGTAACTATATTACATTGATGTGACATATCCTCCTCAAGCCAAGTACACTCAAAATAAACAAGCTTGTGAACCTGGCTTTTTTTTAAAGGTTTCCTTACTTAGAGAGTTTGCATGTTTTTTACATAAAGCCAACTTTACAGTGTACCTGATAAGACACTACACACCCAAGGCATACAGTGCGCTATAGGAGGAGTGGTACTGTAGAGATAACAAACCCTGTGTCTTCAGTCTGCAGAGAAGTACAACGTGTCATTATTTTGTGACACTTTGTAACTCTTGTCTGACTGTCTGGGGTCCAATTTAATTGCTCCATGTTAAGGATGACAACAAAGTCGCGCCACTGAACCTTTCCACTGGTTAGATAACCATGGTAATACTGAGGAGCAGGTGAGCCGAGAGTAAATCACAATCCTTGCCCACTTACTTTCTGTGTCGCTGATGCCGCTGTCGCTGACGCTGGCGCTGCTCCTCCTCTTCATGGTCTTCAGGTGTTCGTCGTACCTGAAGTGTCGCTTCTCCACCGGCGATGTGAAGTCTTCGATCACCGCGTCGAACTCGCACAGCACATCGTTCAGATCCTCCTCATTGACGAACTTGGCTGCAAAGGGGGGGAAATAATTCACAAAATTGAAATAAAATGTTGCGCAAACTGTTGATGTTATGATTCAGGTCTGAAAATCATTCACGTAGCACATTATTCTATTCTTATATAAACACAACTGCAATTCAGTTATCGTACTCATATATAAGATAATATTTATATACATATATATTTAAAACAAACGACATTACCTTGAGGCTTCAGCTTTGGGGACTTCATGATTCCACTAGTTCGCTTAGAAATGATCCAGAAACGTCGTGAAAACTTCTAAATAAATAAATGTGGCCCTCAGCGTAAAGTCCCACTTCGTCGTAGGGTGCTTCAGGTCTTTATCTAACCTCCAGGTCCAGGACTGGCGCTTTTTAACGAGCCCTGAGGAGTGGGGGCGGAGACGCAGGGAAGGGAGGGGAAGCGTATGTGTGTGCGCCATTACCAATAAAGCTTCCCCCGGTTAAAGTTACGGTCCCCTGACGTCTCCTTCTTAAAAGTATGTTTGTAAACAACTTCTGTGTCACTTGCCAGGCAGAAGTGTAATGCAGGGATATTTATAATCACGAGTCAGTGCTTTTCATATTTTATCACCGGGCAGATCATCACAGTAGGGTGAGTAAGTATACTTACTCACCCTACTGTGATGATCTATAGCCTCATCTTTGATGAATGACCAAGTTTCTATAATCAAACTGCGTTTCCTCTCTTCGGATTTAGAAGAAATGAAATGAGAGTATGATCAGTGTGGGGCATCTTTAGATCAATGATTAACTCGGTACATCTCAGCCTTACTGTGAGTGATTGATTTTCATTCACACAGTGGGAAACTGCGTGTTTGCTGCTAGAGTTATTCACAAAGACACTGACAGATCCCATAAAAAATCAAGTTATTGAATAATTTCTCTAAAAAAATGGGTATTTATTCTGGTTTTATAGATAGAACACTATTCAGGTTACATAATCTGCACTGTACTCAGATAGGAGTAGTGATGTATCGGTCGCGAACGAAACAGCTCTTAGAACCGGGTCTTTGACGTGATCGATGCGAGCCGGCTCCTTATCGCGAGCCATGGGTTTTTTTCCCCTTTCTCTCACCCTCTCTCTCACTATTTTCCGCTTCACTCCGCATGCCAGCCTTGTGCTTTGCGCTGGGAAGAGGGGGGACTCGCAGTAGCACAGGAACAGAGCTGAGGGAGAGACAGAGAAAGAGAGCCTGGGACAACAACGTCACATTAGAAAGGTATAGTAATCATCCACAACTATTTTCAGTTGCAGATGATAAAGGATTCAGAAAGTTTATTCATGCAGGCCCATATGACAGAGAATGTGCATGTTCTTTTTGTTTTCATATTATAATTTATATTTAATTGTGTTGTGGTTTGCAGTGTTTTGTGTTGTTTCACTTTAAATTTGTTTAAAAGGAAAAAGCTGAAAATTTAAATAGTTAAAAGTTGAAATGTGAATAGTTTGTTTTTGTATTATATGATTTATTTATTACATTTTATGTGGAGTGAATAAATAAAAGTATATTTACGGTGGCCGCTAGAGACAAAGCACATCGTACAAACTTCAAAACACGTACAAAAGACAACAGAAGTGCTCCAGAATGCGCAGTGTTGAGCTTTTGTTATTTAGTGGCTACACAAGCCAGCAAGTACCAACAACCGGATTTGGTGTGTGGTAGTAACAGGTAAATGAACTTTTTTAAAAAAATTATTTGAATATATATGTGTGCTTGTGTTTTTCTGGGCAAAGAGGTCTCTAAAGGCAGCCAACTCTTCCCCTGCTCTTTAGTAAAATTTATCTTTGGCATTTTCAAAACTTGTGTCCTTTTGTGCATAATTTTATATTATTGTTAATAATAAATAAATTAAAGCAACAAAACAGCCTGAAGAGCCAGTTCAGAGCCGAAAGAGCCGGCTCTTTTTAGTGAGCCGAGCTGAAAGAGCCGGTTCTCTAACAAGAGACGGAAATCCCATCACTAGATAGGACCTCCATAATCCAACGAGACAGCTCGTTTTGCACTGTATGATCTCCAGGGCTCTTATTTTGTCTAGGTCTGATTTTCAGCCATCGTGAAACTGCAGTGACATCTGGTGGTGGAATCTCACAGTTGCAGCTGATCTTTGCTCAGCAATACAACAGTCCCAAAACAAAATCTCACCTCAGTTCCCTGTATTTTGAACTGAACTGTAATCTACATCAGCAAGTACAATTTAAGGAGGGCGCTCTCAATATATCGCCTTTGCTTTCATTTCCAGAGTACCCAGAGGGAACCCACGCAAAGACGGGGAGAACATACAAACTCCACACAAAAAGACCCCGGCCGGGTGGTGGAATTGAACTCAGGACCATATTGCTGCATCATCATCATCATCATCATCATCATCATCAGTAGTAGTAGTATTAGTAGGTTCAAGGTTCTTTATTTGTCACATGCATAGTTATACAAGTATAACACACAGTGTAACCTGACACGCTCCTCGACTTGTGCAAAAAGGGGGGGGGGGGATAGAGGAAGAACATTATATATATAATATATACATTAGTTGAATGTGCGGTAGTTGCATGCATGCAGTATTATTATTTCCAAATCACACAGTTAAGCAGCTGCTCCCAGGCAGACTGCAGGTGTCCAATAAGGCTATCTGTGAGTTGATTTGCCTCCATAGATCAGTAGCAAAGTAATCCAAACATGCTGAGACGTTCACACCTCTGGTGCCCCGTTTAACACGATCAGCAAATGGATAAACATAACATGTGTGTGCAGCTGCACGTGTCTGTTGACTCTTGTGCTAACAAAGGCTTGGCCCCAGCAGAGGTGTTAAAGTGACACCTTCAGGACACCATGAGAAGATATCAGTGTTCCCACACTCATGCTTGGGATACCAAGGCTCTCCATTTGTACAGCGTATTCAGTCATGCAAACCGTCCATCCATCACTGAACATGACACCGAATAAAAACAATGCATATTGTATTTATTAGAAATAAATTACATATTCGTTCTCTGCTTACATATTTACATGAATCAGTATTTGTTCCTGATAAAATACTGCATATAGAGTTGAAAATACAACTAGTATTTCAAAAACACACAAATCCTACTTACTCATTACATTTTTACTACTTTTTACTACTTTGATTGCAACTTCCAAAAAATAAAAAATCATAGTGACAAGTGACAATTCACTGAGTTACTCAAGCTACAAGACAAATCTGGCAAATAGTCTGAAACAAACGTGTGTGAGTTTTTCATGTTAGCTGTGATTTGGTATTTCTATGTTATGTTACCTTTTTAGCTTCATGTCCATTTATTTGCATATTCATGAGCATGCTTGAGCTGACCTGTAGGATCTATTATCTATCATCACTCAAAGTCACATCCAAGCAGCTCAATTCTCATGGTGATGGAGGTCATCCAGCTTTTGGGGATGACTCGGATGAAGCGGGAGAAAATGGGAGGGTAGATGTAGTTCCTGGCGTGGCCGTTATTATTTGTATTTCCCACAAAAACCTGGATTTGATGTGAGCAGAGAGACAGGAATTGTTTACAATCACTTCTTTACTTCACTCAGTGAAAACACAAGTTTACTTGCTCAACATGTTGGACCGCTCACCCTGGCAGGCTCATCCTCACTATCCGTGTACTCTTTCCACTCTATCCCATTGTCACTGTACTGCAAAATGTAGGACATGACATACATCTCCTTCCCCAGAGACTTGGCTCCCTGGGTTATGACACCTGTGATCTTTTTAATCTGAGGCAGTTCTACCTGAAGCCACTGGTCCATGTTGTTATACTGAGAAGGAGAAGAAACAAGAGAGGCAATCAGGAAAAATCTGCATGCTAATGAACTGGCAAATTCTTAAGGGTTTTTAAGTGTTGTAGGTGTACTGGTTTTTATGCGATGCTCACATTAAATCTGATTGCACTTCTGTTTTATCTATCACGGCAATATTAGGACATTTACCATAGCCCGCCATGCGTTGACGGCACCTTGTCTGTTGAGGCGTGCGAGTGATGGTTTCCAGGGTCCATTGTACCAGCTAGTGGCTGTAGAGCTGGCTGTGATGTAAATGTCCCCTATAGCTTCACTTTCCATCCCAAGAGGCACTGAGCAGCCTGAGGCAGGAGATCAGAAATGTTCAGGACCTTTCACTTGATCATAACATACACTTTTAAAATTTTCACAGCATCCCTTACAGCCAGTTTAAAGCCTTATGCATTTAGTCCGGGGTTTGCAATGCACAGTGTCCAAACCTTTTTTTTTTTTTTTTTTTACTAAAATGGTTGTTACTGTACCGGCTTACCATCAAGCTCACAGCCAAAGTACTCCATGCGGACTGTTGCCATGTTGTACCATTCAATGGGGTGAAGCCTAATGAATCGTCCAATCACGGGAGGGAAGAAAATATTTGTCTTTGTCCCATAGGCTTCCTGGTTACCAGTGAATACCTGGTAAGAGAGGATAAGACACAAAGTGAGAGAATTAGATAGCTGCTCCCAAGCTTGTCCAGTTTGTAGGTCTCTGCATTAAAGAAAGGAAGTGATCAAACTCCCCCCCACCTTTCTAAAGCCTTCGCTGTCGCCTTTATAAAAGATCCACTTCCGGCGGTCGTTGCTGTAGGAGATCAAATATTTGACCACATACTGGGAATAGAACATTTGCTTGGCTCCCTGAGTTGCCACCTGGCTGATCACAACTGGCCGCTGGAAGTCTACCTGTGTAGGGGAAAGTAGATATTAAGGCACAGTGTCAAACATAAGGCCCGCTAAAGCCTCCAGTCCGTCCCACTGGATGTCTTCAGAAAAGAAATTTTGGACTTTTAATTGTATTTTCAGAAGTTTCACAGCTTTTCCTGCTGATAAAGATGTCCCCCATGGTCATCCCTACTTAAACAAAGTTATTCAATTATAGATTTCTGTAATTTTACACATTTACTCTTTAAAATTTAAGACTTGTGATGACAGATTTCTTTCTGTTAAAATAGTTTGTATATGAGATATATAAGGAATTAAATGTGCAGTTAAACTTCTGTTCAATGGCAGAAAGGGCAGTTTTGCTGGTCTGCCCCACATAAGATCAAAGTGGATCAAAAAGGAGTTTTGATCCACGTACTTGGCCTTTGACACTTCTACACACTGGACAGGTAAAATTTGTGCAAATATTTTGTGCGGTAAAAATATTTTTAAGACCCACATTTTCTTAATGCAGTTGTTCACACCAACTGAGTCATTTCGCCATTTATTTTTCAGATAAAGATAGATTTTTAAATTTTTTCCATATGAACAATAAATGTGACAAATCAAACCGCTGCATTTGGTGACAGGTGCGCTCATAGCGCACCGAAATCGAGTATACAGTGATAATAGTTAAATAATAGCAGAGGTGCCAAAAGTACAGACTTTACTTAAGTAGAGGTATGGATAGCTGGGTTAAAAAATACTCCAGTAGAAGTACTGAAGCAACTTCTTTACTCAAGTAAAAGTGAAAATATGCACTCAAAGTAAGAAAACAAACTGTAGGTCTTTGATTCTACTAACCATTTTTGTCCAAAGGTAACTGAGGCTTGTGCTATATTAATATAATAATAAAATAATGTTAGTACATGAGAATTTAATTTTAAATGCTAATTCTAATGAATATACTTAACTTGAACATGTTATGTAGGACACATGAAGTGAAAGAGAATTAAAAAAAAACAAACACACTATTTTCTGTTGCCTACATTGTCGAGGGTGCTTCCACAGATAAACAATAAAATGAGCGCAGTCAAGGGTTACAGTCGGATTCAGTGGGATACATCAAGGAAACTCTAAGATCTGTGCAGAGTCTAAGCGTTGGGAAAAGAATCACAACTTACATTAATTTCTAACGTGAGCTCCAGTAGGTTTTCTTTGTGTACATGCTGTAATCAGCTGACCAGCTGCTCTTTGTGGATTCACACAACTGAACATGATGTAAGCAGTTTCACAAGCTATCTTGGCTGATGTCTATCCCCTACACTGACACTACACTTTTTATACGGTGTTTATAATAGACAGTATAAAGCTGGAATTCAGTTAATTAATATAAGCATCATTGACTTAAATGCAAATTCATCTCTGCTGCACTTGTAACCTACCATGAGCAGCACAGCCACTATGCACCAGACGCACACAGTGTTTTAATAAAGAATTCGCCACAGTACTAAAACTAACCTGTTTACCCAGTATTTTCATGCAACATTTGAAGAACATAAAGTTTGTGTAGGTTTGTTTGTTTTGCAGGACATTTCACAATATGATAATACATAATTTATCAAAACACACCATATACAAATCAAATATGTGATTAGAATTATGACATTGAATACAAGCTTTAAAGTTGCAGTTTATCAAGCGTCACTGAGCAGTCTTTATCTTTAAATCTAACCTCTCTTTTTCTTACCCACTCCTGTTTGTGTTCCTACATCTTTCTCCATCTCTGAGTGAACTCATGTCACACAATTTTCTCTCCCTGTAAAATACAGCAGCTGGACCTTTAGCTAGCAGGAGCACTGTTGTGCCAAGGTAGTTATACTTGGCGTTGGGAGTGCACAACACCATTCCACTTTAACCCCAGATGATAAACGCTACAGATGACACAGCTGAACCTAATGTAACCTATCCCAAACCTAAGCTGTTTTGAAAATGGAAGTACAGCTAGTCATTTAAAGATCTAGGGAGTAAAAGTAAAAAGTTGTCAGAAAAAGAAATTCTCAAGTACAGATACCTGAAAATTGTAGTTAAGTACAGTAACAAAGTATTTGTACTTCATTACTTCCAACCTCTGACTATTTTACCTAAGACATAATTTCTCTGCCTCTTCAGATGTGGTCCCAACTTTGCCAACAAGAGCTCAAACTGCCCCACTCACATCCTGAAACATGTACAAGCAGTCGTAAAACAGCTTCAATTCCTGGATTTCAAACCATGAAGTTCTCCCTGCTGCTGCCTTCTTGTGAGAAGTGGATGAACCCAGAATCTCTCTGTCTTCCCTTTCTGGTTTAGAAACATCAGGACCAGCTACTTTTTTCAGTCCAGTGTTGGAGGAAAATTATTTTTTGTGAGGACAAACGCTTTCAGTGTGTATATGTTAAACAACAAGTTTGCATCTGAAAAATGTGGAATTTCGTGTCTTTTTTTTGCATCGCATCTGGTATGTAACAACTGCATTTGCATGGTAAGCATGGGAGTGTAGGTTATCACATCTACACCACATTACCTGAATAAAGCTGTTGTTCTTGTCTGTGCTCCATGCATTGTATTTACCCTGATTGTTCAATCTGGCAAGATGGGGCTCCCAGTATCCTTAAAAGACAGAAAAAATTACAGACCTTTACCATGCAATAATTTCCCAGGTCCTCTGACAAGATACCGAACTGCCGATTGCCTCCGATGTATCCATCAGAGTGTGATTGGTCAAAGTGCAGAAAATAACGCGGGACAGGGGTGAATGCAGCTTGTGGTATTAGAAGTGCATTGAGTCCACAGTAAAAGTCCTTTTTATGAGAATTATAGAAAAGTTGTCGGATATGGTGGTGGATTTGGAGACACAACTGGTGAAAAGAAAGATTTCTGTGATAGTTGGTGCTAGAGCATCTGTTCAAGACTGTTCCACCTGTAGATATAATGTAGAAGTTGGACTTCTAGCTTGGCTTTAGTTTTTATTAATATTTTTAAATGCCCTGGGCTTGTTTTATTGTAAATAAATCATGTTATTTGCTACTCTTGAGTTTTGTACTTCTTGGCTATCACTGCCCTTTTAGTTTTTTAGTTGATCTCCACCCAATGGAAAAGCACCTCCCTCTTCCTTCTCCTTTTCCTGTGTTACATAAAGGCAATGACCTTGATTACCCTTCTAGTTTTAGTCCAGGTAACAACAACATCAGTAGATCAGTAGTGATTCGTGATGTACTGTGAGTTAAGTAGTACCGAAGTGTATTTGTTGCTAAAATAAATTACTGCAGACAAGAGGTAGTATAGCTACCTCTAGTTTTGATTGCTGTGATCTCTCCATCCTTCACACTGCCCGATTCTAGACCCAGTGGACGATAGCAGTCTTGGGGACACACGAGAAATATTTCAGTATTAAAATGTAAGACATATAAAACATGTCAAAATGGGTAGAAAATCATGTTGTAAATGCAGCAGAGTGATAGTTTTATATTTGCACCATTATCCAGAACCAAAAAGAGTGTCTGCATGCCCTTCTGTTGGCTAAGGCCAACTTCTGTCTCCAGCTGCCAGAGGCCAGGTTTGGATGGATACATCTCCAGGGTAGCAAAACCCCCTGCGAACACAGTTCATCACACGGACTCACTTGAAACTTTTCTCTCTGCTGCTACAGCTGACAATCCAAATCCTGCAGACTGTGAATTCTAATGTTTAAAATGTGTTGAAGAAGGTGTTACTCTAAGTTTACATATCATTCTCACCAGGCAGCAGTGGGTAGACAGCCTGTCTGTAGCTGGTGCTCTTCTTGTGTATAAATGTCTGCCCATGAAAGTGGACACTATGAAAATCATTGGGAGAACCCAAGTTGATGAGATGCCAGGTCACAAGCTGGTTGGTGTACATCCTCAGGCCCTTCAGGCTGTGTATAATTCCATTGATTGCTAAAAAAACCAAGACATTTTTATATAATTCTGTTTTTGTCTCTAATAGGTGCATGGTATAGAAGGCACTAAAAGTAATGCATTACAATGGAACTTTAGGTTCTCCTGGAACGTGTGATCCATGATTCTCCTTCGCCTTTTTCTTTGCATTATCTCAGAGTTCTTCTCATAGTACCAGCTCCGTGACTCATCAAAAGTCATGAAAAGCAGTGTGAATTCTCTCCTATCTGTTAATTTCGTGTCCAAGGTTCCCTCTCGACACACCAGCAAAGGCCCAATCAAACCTGAGTGGATATCCCTTTCCTAAGAGAAAGCGCACATGTGAGGTTCAATATTATTTTAAATAAATCATTACTTTGTTTGTTTTTTTTGAAGATATAACTTAAACCACAGAAAATTCTCTGCATCTCTCTTTTTTATAACAAGTATTAATTATTATACTCACAGGATTTACGCCTGAATAGTAGGCCCAGGTTCGGCAGTCAGACTCTTCTGGTTTTGGCCCAACTGTATGTCCGACTTTCCACAAATAAGTAAAGGTGCTATTGGGTTTAACCTCATTGTCATATTGGAACCAGTAATGGGATTCATCCTCATAGGAGAGGCCTTCTGTCCGCTTGGTATAGGACACCCCATTGGGGTGTATTGAATATGGACGGTTGGCATTGTTCCTGAACACCACCTACGAGACAGTGACACACATTCTGCATTTTGGAAAGATGGAGTGTTAGGGTTGGGGTTATAAACTTTTTTTGGAAAACGCTCTTTTTGATTATCTTGCTGAGAGTTAGATTAGGAGCTCTGACCTTTAAACCAGGATAAAGGACACATAATGAGTCTATTAGCTTAGTGAAGGTAATTGGTTAGATGGATCTTGGTTTCTTTAGACAGAACATATAAATATTGAGAAAGTAAAGGCAGCTGGCTTATGTCGGGTTAGTCTTACCATGATGCTTTGTCCAACCTCCGCTTTGATGACCGGCCCCAGGATGCCGAGATGCTCGTCTATCTCCCCACGGATGTCGGGTGTGGTGAAGCTACTATCCAAGTAACCTCGAAAGACTACCTTGGTGAACTTAGTTTCTTGGCTGAGTAGTTCATGCTTTTCTTGCCTCCTGTTTAAATAACAGGATGATGCTTTAGCTGACATGTTCTTGATTTCCTGTAAATCAGCATTCAGGTGTTATATTAGTCTTTTAAATTTTCACAACTCTGAGCTTACCTCTGTCCATACCCTGCATAATCCCATTCGACCTCCTCTGCAGCAATGAAATAAGTCTTGACATTGGGGCCTGACATTTTTAAGTAATATTTTGTGGTCTCGTCAAGGTCAAGGTTCTTGATATCATCAGCGACGCTGTAAGGGTCTTTGTACATCACGTACTCGTATTCATCCTGTTCTTCTAGCGCTAGGTGATCTGGTTCTCCCCCAGGAATATAAAGCTCATAGTCGCTGAAATCAGGCCGAGGCACACCAATAACAACGGGCATGTCAATGACGTGGTCCTCAGTCAAGACGGGCTTTGGTGAGTGAGGCCGTGACCCACGAGGAGTCATTCCTGGATTAAATCCACGAGGAGAGAATGGTAAACCACTCCGGGCCTGAGGCTTGTATTCCTTTCTTTTCCTTGTTTTCATGCCATGTCCCTTCTCTGGTCTCTGTCGACGGTTCACAACCCTGACTTTCTTTTTTGGAGGCAGTGTTGTTTGAGGGGTTTCCTTCTCAAAGTGTTTCTTCAACTGGTCTGGAAGTTCCTCAGGTATCATTTGGTAAGTTCCTTCGTAGGTCCAGTTGTGACCTTGTATTTTGACCAAACTGGTTTTAATAGCCTCTGTATTGTTTTCCTTAAGGAAGATGATCACTTCTTCACTGCTCTCTGAGAAACCTAGCTCTTCAGAACTGAGGGACTGGTTACCTGAAACTGTAGTCTGATTAGAAAGACTTTCCAAAGATGTGTTGGTCAACTTGTCAAAGAGACTTGAGATATTCTCCTCACGCCCCATACTGCTCATCACTGATAGAGCTGATCTGGATGCATCCCCTGTGACATTTTGCTCATTCTCAAGCAAAATCTGGGTTACATTTTTATAGCTGGAATTAGTTGGAGTAGTCACAACCTCAAGGTTAATTTGAAGTCCATACTCTAGCTCTCCTGAGCTCAAAAAAGTGTTATTGTCACTGGTTGTATTTTCTGTCCTTTTAGTCAACTCCAAGATGGTTAAGTTGTTCCTTTTAATGTTGCTGCTGACTTCTTCAACATCTACCTCTAGAACTGACAATGAATGGCTTGTTCTCTCTGCTGACGTGTTGCCATACTTTACTGCAGTGTTAGTCTCGTCTTCCCGTTTTGTATTTTCCAGCAGAATGTCAGCTGATAAATTGCTGTTTAGGCTACTGTTGAAATTGTTAATGCTTGGCTTTGACAGAGGCACAGAGTAAGAGAACACATCCCCTCTAGTGTATTTCTCCTCAGAGTCCTGTACAACCTCTTCAATAGAAGTGTGGTTATCAGTGGTCAGTGTTACATTTATTCTTTCCCTTTCTAAACTGTTACTTGAATTTCCTGATAGTGCTGCAGTGAGATTGGTTGGCTCTTGCAATGCTACGTTAGGTCTGGTAGTCTCTGATAACAAACTGCCATTTCTAGTTGTACTGGAATCCTTTTGTGACACACTGTGGCTATTCAAACCAGTTAGGTTCTCTGTTTGATACAGAGTGGAACGGTCTAAAACTGACTGTGTCAATGGTGTACTGCTGTTCAGTATATGTGTTGTATTCTCACTTGTGCTTTGTTTCTGCAAATTACCTATTGTAATATTCAGGACTTTCAAAATAAGAAACCACACTTCAGTTAATGCATCTGAGATTATAGTGGAGGTCTCGGGTTTACTCTTTATCTCTGTGAAATTAAGGGTGCTGTTCATATCTTTTTCAAGGACATCAACAACATCGTAATCCAGGAAAGAGAGGTCCAAGTTCTCCATATCTGAGTCAGCAGACTGGTTCTTGAGAGACCTGAGATTCAATTCTTCTGCAAACATTTGTGTGTAGATATCTGGCTCCAGTGATGGGTTTTTATCTGGATCTACCTTCTCTTTCTCTTCTTTTTCTTTGATTTCCTCCAAGCTAGGGGGCTTCCACACAGTAAACTCACTTTTTGGCAATGAATCTTCGTACTCATACTGGTAGTCACGGAAGCACTCAACATCCCGAAACTTAACACGCATTCCGTTAGTTGTCTCGTGGGAATTCAGGGAAGCAAGAAGCCAGACACCTGGTTTAAAAGAGACACAAAAAACATCAGTGATAAAACTATGGAGTGTGCATCTGTTTCGGATGGTGGCAGTGACTGGTTAATTACATGGACTATATAGGATGGATATGGGAAATGTTACGTTACACTTATGAAGTTTTGTGAAGTCATGAAACATTTTTGTTCTCACCATCAACCCACCAGCCTGGGGTGCCTCTAAACATGAAACCAAAGGACACTATCTTTGATAAATCGTGAGCATATCCTGACCTTTACAACTTTGTACAAAATGAACTTCTTGTATATTAACTACGATCTGTAATGTAACAATTAGGGCCATAAACTCATCAGAAAAGCATTTATTTAGGGCACAAAAAAAGAGCGCTGAGGGTTCTGTTTCCATAGACTTCTGTGCAACTGCACTGGTTTTAATTTTAACACCAGAGAGCTATTGCATCTATGAATCTACACTTAATATCATGCAGTTCAATAAAGTGTTACTTTCAATGTCTTTCTGAAGGTAAAAAAATATCCTGGCAAATAATTATCTGGATGTTAAGAATCTGACATAATATGAGCACTGTCAGTCCTTACTGACCAGTGTTGAGCATGTTCATAGTGATGGTCTCTCCAGTCATGGGGTAGAGGCTTAGGAAGTCCTCTGTTCTGTCATTCAGCTCAAATGTGTGGCCGTAGAAAGTAGCTGTCTGGATGTAGTCCTGTGCGCCAATGCTGGACACGTGCCATGTTGCAACCTCACCACTGCAGAAGCCCAAGGGTGGGTCGTCCTTAAAGATGTAACCGTTGACAGCTGTAAGGTAATTCATGACAGTTAGTTGACTGCAGCCAGGTAAATGCAAGGCCAATATGTTATATGAACCTTAATTAGCTCAAGGAAAAACTCACTGTGCTTGATATTGGATTTATAAAATTCTGGGTCTTCCCTGTTGACTTTAGATTGATTACAATATTGGCGAATGTTATCCTCTAGATACCAACTCTTGTTCTCATCAAAGACCGCAAACATCGCATGCTGCTCTTTGTCTGCTTTCAGCTGTAGACAAAAAGAAAGACATGTACTCCTCTTCACACCATCAGCTTCTATATCAACAGCAAATACATCTCAGTCTTATAGTTTTTGGGCTTGCAGGTATTTTGGTCATCATCAAATTATTCAACAAATTAAAACAACATTCATTAAAATCTTTTTCAATAGTTGTTAACTAAACATAAACTAAAAAATGATAACTAACTGAACAAGATTGTGTGCTCACAAACTAAGTTTAGTTTTACTCTTTGCCTGGTTCTGGCGGAGGTTTCTTCTTCCTCTGCACTGGCGCCAAAGTGCTTGCTCGGAGGACATCTGATTGTTGGGCCTTTCTCTGTAGGTTCTTACCTTACAATGTAACTCGCCTTGAGACAACTGTTGTTGTGATTTGGTGCTATATGAATAAAACTGGACTGAATTCAACTTAAATAAGTGAACTTGGAAAACTATATGAAACCAAACTTAATTCAAAATACCACTTAAATATGAAGACTGAGGCCTTTCTGTGTGGAGTCTGGACGCAAACCAAATAACACTGAAAGCAGCATTTATTATTTATTTTTTATTTTTGCTGCCCAGTGTCTAGCAGCTGTTTTTCTTACCTGCACATTCCTGACATTGAGGGACTGACTCTTGCAGATGAGCATTGGTCCGATCAGTCCAGAGGCAATGTCCCGTGGTGTGTTCACCGCACTGTGATAAAGTCGTGTCAGACATCTGGAATCTCCCTCCAAAGGCTCATCCTCTTCGACCACTTTCCACACATAGGTGTGTGTCTCACCTGGCTGGACACCATGAGAATGGTTTCCTGGAAACCATAATACAAAAACTCCATCAAATATATGTCAACTTTTAATATAAGCAAACTAAAGTGGGCTGTTCAGCCTTAAAACGTTTGCTTTAAATGGGATGAGAAATGAGTACCTCCTTTTGGGTAGTTCACTCCTTCTTGGGACTTCTCTATTGTCAGTCCATGCGGGTAGATACTGTAGGGTCTGGAGGCCATGTTCTTAAAAACAATCTGTAACAGCAGTAAGGGTACATGAGGACAAACAGTCTGTAATCACTGTGAAATAATTACACAATCCCTGCAGTCCACTTTAGTGAGACACACACAAGATACTTGTCTTAGCTCTGTGTTTATTGATTTGAAATACCACTGACTGTCTGGATAAAGTGCTGACTTTCAACTCAAAAGTACATCTATTTCCTGTCTTTGAGAGATAGGTTTTGAATTTTTGAACGTAGTTAAATAATATTCTGTTTTAAATCATTTAGTGAAGACTGTTGATGCCTAAATAATTGTCATTTTATTGCCTGTCAGTGCACGTTGGTGACCCTCCAAACCAGGTTCCCTCAGCCAGAACTAAGAGTGAGACTGCTTTGAAAGTAAAGCATTTGCAGCATGGTGCTTTTAAGCTGTTTTTTCCTAAATATGTTTTGAGTTATGTGGCTCGTGTGATCATGTGGAGTGATATGAATAATAATTGAACTCATAATATGCTAAGTGACTATAACTTGGCTTCAATACATGTTCTCTCACCGTGATAATGTCTCTGATTTGCGCTCTGATCACTGGGCCCAAAATACCCAGCTCATTTTTCCTCTGCTTGTTCTCTGATTTTTCAGTGAACGTCTCATCTTTGTACTGAGTGTACACTGCCTTCTTGTACTTCCCACCTATGCGTGTTGGTGACTGACTCAGGTACTGGCGCTTGAAGTCCCTACACAAAAAAATGAGAAATTTTCTATATCAGTTCAAGTCGGCACATTTGCAGTTTTAATCTTTCATAAACCAAAAGAAATACCTAAAATGTTTTAAAATATAGTCTGCTTACTCATCAATATGGTCTTGCTTGGTAGGCGCATAGTCCCAGAAAATTTCCTCAGCAGCGATGTAGTATTTCCACTCCCTGCTTTGTCGTTGTTCTGCATAGCTCACCCACCGCTGTGGTTTTTCAAATCCTTTACAATTTATCACATCCACAAAAGCGTGCATGCTAGCTGCAATGATAGGAATGAATTTTTACTGTCAGTTTAACTACACAGGTGAATACTTTTCTACTCTGGTTAATGTAGAGAAACACTTACCTTCTATGTGCTTGACGGTATGTGAGGAGAGCAGCCAGCGTCCTGTGTGGACAGCCACCATGCTGGCAGTGATGGAGGAACCAGTGATGAGCCCGACTGATGACACTTTATGCCCAGCATGTTCCAGTACTTGCCCGTTCATATGCACTGAGAATACCTCTGGCTCTGAGCTCATACCCACCAGATGTACACTCACAGGGGCATAGGTGCACATGCTGACATCTGGAAGGAAAAGAGGAAACTCTGAGTCTCTTTATGGTTTTTACATTAATTCTTACAGTCAATATTTTTCCTTTACACCGACATACACACCCTAGCATTTACCACTCAATTCCATCAGCAATGTCACTGTTCCTGAAAATACAGTTGTGGCCAAAAGTTCTGACAATGGCACAAAGGTCTTTTGGTACACTTTGCAACTTGCAGCTTTTGAATGATTAAATCTTTGTGATTGTTCTTCAGTTTATCATAGAAACCTGTCAATAATAATTTCATTAAAAACAAAAGCAGCATGAAATGAATGAAAAACTTTGTGCCAATGTCAAAACTTTTTGTACAACTCACTGTATAAACCCCAGCTGTCAGAGAAATGGAGTGAACTGTAGCTAAAGATTAACGAATCTCATGGAAATGTGAATCAGAGATGCCAGTGTAAATAATTGTTTAGTATACATCAGAGGAGAACAGAAAAAACAACTGTGAAATTCTGGGCTGCTTCTGGGGTCTGTATTTAACGTAACAATTTAGTCCATAGCTTTTGTTAATACTAATATATATATATATATATATATATATATATATATATGAAATGTAAAAAAAACTGTTTTAAAGTGTTTTCATTGTTTTGCTATTGAATACTTCATTATTGTATTATTGTAGAATCCATATATTAAAAAAGGCTAGCTTTTAGATCCCTTAGTGACAAATAACTGAGTGTTATACAGACTTACCTGGCAGAGATCCGTTTGTATATCCATTGATAGTATATTTCACATGGTTGTCTGAGGTATAGCCGGTAGGCTCGTATTTGCTCCTGCTCTCATCAAAAACCCCGAAAAGAAATACATACTCGTGGTGGATGCCAGCCTGCTGCCCTGATTCATCTAGACTGCCTGCCCAGAGAGAAAGAAAAAAAGAGAGCGATCAAAATTCTAAAAGCAGTGTAAAAAACACAAAAAGCACCAACGCATTTTCATAGTTACCTTGCTTGCAGATGAGCAAAGTGCCAATGAGGCCAGAGTTGTAGTCTTTGACCACATTTTGATGGGAGATGTAGGTGTAGGTAAGACAGGTGGGGTCATTTTTCTGAGGAGCAACATCTGACGTCACCTCCCAGTAGTAAACGTGCTCACTGTTTGGAAGTACTTTGTCGTCCTCTTTCTCTTTTTGTGACGTGTTGTCAAAGTAGTAGGCTCCTGTGAAGAAAGGAGATAACTACTCCGAATTACAGATAAATAATATCATGATGGCAAAATTAACAAAATGCCACTGGTGTGCAGCAACTACAACTAAAAAATAAACTAAAACTAGATGTGAAAAAAACAACAACATTTTAGTTAACTAAAATAAAATAAAAACCAGCCTTTTGAAAAAGAAATTCAAAATAATTTAAATGATCTTGTAAACTTGGAAAACTAACTAAAATGAAATTAAAATATATAGAGAAAATCTCCTTAGTTGCACTGATGTCATGTTCACAAGACTTTCAAAAGTTTCTGTTTTGTTACTGTCATGGTCCTGGGTCAGTGAACCAGTGTTTTATATTTTGTGTTATTATCATGATTTACCACAGTTAGCGTTTTGGTTTCTGTTTTGTATTTCTAGCTCCTTAAGTTTTCTAGTAGTTCTTGGGTTTTGTTCCTGTGCCCCTCACGTTTAGTGTGGATTTTGTTCTGTCTTCATGTTTATTTTCTTGTTCCCCAGTCAGTCGTGTCTCATGTCGCTCCTGTCCCTGTGCTCCGTGTTCCCTCTGTTCAGTATCAAATCCATGCCTCTGTGCATCTCGTGTGTTTCCTGTTTTATTTTGATAGTCCCTGTCTTGTGTTCAGTGTTTGAGTTTTTACATCTGATGAGTTCCAGCTGTGTTTCCACCTTTTCCCCCATCCTCTCGTTTCCTACGTGTGTATTTTAGTTCTCAGTCTTCCCCTGCTTGTTATTGCGTTGTACTCTCACAATACTGTGTGTTTTCCTCCGTGTTCCTAGCCGTTCCCGAGTTTACTCTTCCTGGTTCGTTTTCTTGTGTTCTAGTTGAAGTTTGTAGTTTCCAGTTTAGTTTTGTGTTTAATGTTAGTTTTTACACCCTAAATAAAGCTGCCTCTTTTAGTTCGCTCTTTCGTTGTCTGTGGTATGTGGAAGTCTGAGAAGATTTTGAGCTTTTTTTATAACCAGCTTTAAACAGTTTACAAAGATAATAGAGACTCTCCTGCATGGTTTTCTTACATTTTTGTGTTTCCTGTGTACTCTGACTTTTGTATTAAGAGCAAATTAAGCAACACTTTGCCTCAATTTCCTAAGTTCACTTTAATTCCCGTAAGTCTCAGAGAGTGATTTCCTAAGGCTTAGCAGTTCTTCCTGTTGGACTTCAGAACTGTCTGCTTTGATAATCTGCCTGCCTGGTTAATATTTTAGAAGAAGTCAAACAGATTTGTTTGTTGTATTGGCTGATGTTGTGTAATTATTACAATAAGGGACATCACAAGCACTCACAGTAACATTATGAGGCAGACTATGTTATGAAGTAGTGGTACTGTTGTTTTAAGGATAACAGCATCTTTTGCATTCATCTGTTAGCAGCTGGGTTAATACGCACTCACCCTCAGACTGTTTCCCATAAGCCACACCGTGTGGGCTGATGCTATACGGGCTGGTGGCCATGTTTCTGAAAGTTACAACAATCGTCTCCCCTTCTTCTGCCCTCAGCGTGGGACCAAGGAGACCTGCAGAGAAGTTTATTTATGTGGAATCATGTCGTTTCAAAGGCTTTAGTTCATCACAGGGACACACTCGGATAAACACAGACTGACTCAACACTCTTTCTCTTTAACTGTTGACTTGCACAGCAACTTGACTGTAAACATTTGCAATAAAATGAAAGTAACCTTCTTTTTTGTAAATACAGCTTTATATTTTTTTCTTGCTTTCTGGGAAAGGAATTATTCTGTGACTGTTATTTCACTATCCTGCAAATGAATATATGCTTTGGCACCACATAAGAGGTGGAAGGGAGAAAGTCCAACCTTTTAATTCAGTTCCTTCAGAGAAAAAATAGCAAAAGTGGTAGCTGCTTATCCATTAATATGCACTCGGAGTGATACATTAAATGAATAATAATAACCTAATGTGTCCTAAAGTAAAAAGAGTGCATTTGATAGCGACTGTCTGTGTTTTTTTCCCACTGCGTGACACCAGGGCACCTTAAAAGCTCCTCAACACTGGTTCATTAAGTCTCTAATATACATGCATGTACATGGTGACTGCTTTCTGGGAACGTTATTGGTAAATACACCCCTCTATCTCACAGGTTAGTTAATGTGCAGACAGCGCAAGTGTTACTTAAAAATTTAAACCAGACATACGGTGTGTTCATGTAAACCGCATGAAGCATGTACCTAACCACGATGGATGAGTCTTAGCCTGTCTGAAGCCTTTCTCATATTCCCGAAAGACCACTTTCTTATAGGTGGGTCCAGACCTAAGGAAGGGTGGAAAAACACAATACATTACTCATTGTGCACACATAAGAAAATCCCCACAATACTTACACAATGGTGCATAGAGTCTAAGATGTGAAATTTACTGATTTAACATGGTGTGACTACTGATTTCATAATAAAACGGATTTTTAAAAATACAATAATAAAGTTACTAGATGCAAAAAAAAAACAAAAGACAAAAAAGCATTCCAGTTACTCTTTATCAAAGTTTGAAGTGCTATCCTACCCGTCTGTGTCGTTGCCAGAGTATTTCCAATCTATCTCCACAGCAGCAATGTAGTAATGTCTCTCCTTAGGCTGAGGCTGGTTTGCTTTGACCTGGTGGGCAGTCAGAAGGACCAGGACAGGTAGGAGCCAGTGAGCTCCAGTCCGGACACGGAGCCTCATACTTATGATCAGAGAGTGTGCTCTCTTCTACAACTCAAGAACTTGGGAGCTGACAGACAGTCTGCTGTGTGCTTTATCTGCCACTGACACGCGTACACATACCCACACTTGCTAGTTCAAACATTATGTCCCAGGGCAATGAACTGCGCCTCTGCATATTTTTTTTTCCTTTTGCAACCGGAAACATATGTGCGTTGCTGTGAGTCATGCCCGAAGGGTGTTGATGGTGGGAATAAGTGTTGAAATTCTGAGCATAAATTTCTCTGGCCTAAGAATGTTCCAGAAAACCACTCTTAAAAACATGCCATAATTTCTGGGAAGCATTACTGTAAGTGTAATAGGTGTGGCCACACGTCATTCTGGTTTACCCCAATTTCACGCAGTTGAAATACTGTTAAATGTAGCCTAAACTCATATCTGGACATTCACTTAGTGTTTACCAGTTTATTATTATTTTTAAGTAAGATGTGACTTAAAGTATCACATTTACATAAAACAAAGACAAAAAAATCTATTCTCATTCTACGTCCACACGTACACGGGTATTTTTGAAAACGGAGATTTTCCGTTTTCATTTTAAAAAATAATCCCGTCCACACGTAAAGGTAGAAATGAAGGAAAACGCTGCTGGGAACATGGGAAAGCAACAGGTGGCGCTAGATTCCTAACCGAAAAAGTAAACAAAGCTGGGGCATAGAAGCAGGACCGAGTCGTATGTGTGGACGGACAGTAACTGTGTGTATATGTAAGCATTCAAACACTGCAGAGAGTAGAATTAACAGTAACAGTATTGTAGAAATTCATTTCACCAAAACAATAACGTGGCGCACAGTGTGACGTCAAAAAAAAATGCGCACACCTTTGACGCTGCGTTTTCTCAGTTTTTCTTGTCCACACCTAAACGCAAAAACAGAGTTTTCGAAAATTCCACCCTGGCAGGCGTTTTTAAAAATATCCGTTTTAAGTGACCGAAAACGCAGTTTGCGTGTGGAGGAAAGGTGCAAACCCATAGAAAAATCTGCGTTTTCAAAAATACCCGGGTACGTGTAGACCATATGCTTTTATTCGTGTATCGTTTTTCTCTTGTCTCTTATTTCCCCTTGTCTCGATTGTACTTTATTTTCTTGTCCCGTGAACACAGAGTTTCCACTTCACTGCCTTATTTCATACGGGTCCACATTACCGATGCACGCCATTTTTTCCAAGTACGGCCGGTGTTCCAGATCTACTGGCGTTTAGATCAACTGGCGTTGGTCGAACAGATGTGTGGCAGTCTTGCGTTTCAGGAGCTGCTACCGACAAACCAGCAAAAAAACGCCAAATGTGTCATCTGTGACACTTGTGAGGTTAGTCTCAAACACACTCCGTCAGTCTTGATGCTGTTGAACAACAAAATGTTTAAAAATGTGGCGAGTTTACCTGGTGATATCCTCATGCGCGACGCGATCGCGAAAACAGCAAACAAGTAACACCACGCCGATGTTGTTCACAGGACAGCAAGAGTAAACGATCGGGAGACTCGTTGTCGTCGTTATCGTTCCCCTCGCACGGTTTATTTCTCCGAATTCAGCGTTTTTGCTTCACAACTAAGCGAGCAGTTTACTTTGTGCACTAACATGGAGTCGAGTCAACCAGCGCCACCTCTGGCCAAGTGCCACAGCCTACAGCCAGATCAACCTGTGACACACATCTGCACCACGTTTGAATTCGTGTCATGCACATTTGTACCTTTCAATTGTGTCTGTTTGTGCGTCATGCAAATAAACCTTTGAAAAGAATGAAATGATATCATATATTCCTTATTGGCCTACATTTGTACAAAATTCCAAATTATATACACAAAGTCATAGAAATCACCACTCCAATTGGTCATCATGATTTTGATATTCTCTTTTTCCATAACAATGAAATACCTTGGACAAATATGACACATCAATATTTCATTAGTGTTGTCACATCACATCCTGTAAGCATCGTCTGTCTGTGTCCTTTCCCTGGAAATTAATATTTCCAGCCAATATAGGCAATCCATCAACATGGCTGGAGAGTTGGTAGTTATATACAGTCTGTATAAGTGTGGTTAATCTAATGAACATTTGTAAGGAGACGGCAGTTACTTTGAATTCACAGCAGTTACACAGTGATTAGTAATAAACAGCCAGTGAGAGTGAGTGGATATAAGAAAGTCAGTGACTCAGGTGTGTCGCTTGGTTTGTCATCTGTTTGTGAGACTGGAGGAGACGTAGAAATCTTTTGTTTTAAATCTTAGTTAGGAAGGTTCCTGTTTGAAAACAAGCACTTTTTGTGAGAAATGCAAGAAGTACATCTGCAGAAAGCACACAGTTACATTCTTGACAATTCTGAGTGGATTTACACAGTACGGGTCAAAATGACCCGCAACAAAATCAATGTCACTTTTTTGTTTTTCAACATAATACAAGGGTTAATTTCCAAAACTTCCATATGATCTGCAATTTGTAGCAGATCCACTATCACACAGCAGCTGGAGCAGTTTCAAATGGAGGTCAGTCCACTACTACCATAGCCTACTACTAGATTAACTTGTGACACATCTGCACCTGCTGCTATGATCACATTGAGAAGAGGCTAAGTGGCTGCACTTACCCCTGGTACATCCAAATCTACCCACAAACATGTTGAAAGATGCAATGCCAGCAATGTGGATTGTCAACACTAAAAACAATCAGTAAGCAAAGACAACAGGGATCACTTTTTACTGTTTATTTAGCACCCACAACATTTGTAGTCGCCTTCTGCACAGGGGAAGTCCACACACACTGTGTGGTACCACCTTCCACAGAAGGTGCATTCAGTCTGCAAGACTGAATGAGATTGTCAGGGTCATTGTCTGACTGTTTATTACTAATCACTGTGTAAATGCTGTACATTCACAGTAACTGCCATCTCCTTACAAATGTTTATTAGATTAACCACACTTATACAGACTGTATATAACAACCAACTCTAACATGTTTGTTCGCAGAGAAAAGACACAGACAGACTACGCTAACGACATGTGATGTTACAACACTAGTGAAATATTAGTGTCATTTCATTCATTTCAAAGGTTTATTTGCATGACGCACAAACAGACACAACTGAAAGGTACAAATGTGCATGACACGAAATCAAACGTGGTGCAGATGTGTGTCACAGGCTGATCTGGCTGTAGGCTGTGGCACTTGGCCAGAGGTGGCGCTGGTTGACTCGACTCCATGTTAGTGCACAAAGTAAACTGCTCGCTGTAGTTGTGAAGCAAAAACGCTGAATTCGGAGAAATAAACCGTGCGAGGGGAACGATAACGACGACAAAGTCTCCCGATCGTTTACTCTTGCTGTCCTGTGAACAACATCGGCGTGGTGTTACTTGTTTGCTGTTTTCGCGATCGCGTCGCGCATGAGGATATCACCAGGTAAACTCGCCACATTTTTAAACATTTTGTTGTTCAACAGCATCAAGACTGACGGAGTGTGTTTGAGACAACCTCACAAGTGTCACAGATGACACATTTGGCGTTTTTTTGCTGGTTTGTCGGTAGCAGCTCCTGAAACGCAAGACTGCCACACATCTGTTCGACCAACGCCAGTTGATCTAAACGCCAGTAGATCTGGAACACCGTCTCTTGGCATCTGGGCGCAATCGGTCGTGATACAGCCCTTTGTCTTTTGCGCTGATTTTAACCTCCTAAGACCCGAACTCTTCCACGACATGCATTTTTAATTTCTCTTTGATATTTGGGCATATTGGGGCCCGATGAATGTAAAAACAAAGAATTACCAGATTTTTTTTACCTTATTTTTGTTTTTAAGAAAAATGAGAGCCACAAATGAGGATATTCATTTAAAATTTTGATAGAACAGTAGCAGTATAATGTTCTCGTAAGTGGATATCAGGCCCATGTAGAGCATAATTGAGTATTTTTGTCTAAATAACCCAAATGTGATGTCCACATATGTGGACGGCAGGTCCTAGGAGGTTAAGCATGGTTCTGATAGTCCTGCTTCCAACACAATAGTGTGTTTGTTTTGATTTGTGGCCTTCTGTCATGGCGCCGCGATCCCACAATGCAATGCGGCGTGACGTCAACCCTAAAGCCCAAAACGGGATGACGTCGTAACCTGTGTTTTAACGCCTGCGCAGATCAACCAGGAAGCGGTAGTGTTGGCGAAATGCAATCCCTCGGTTATGTTTTGTACTAAAGAAGACTAACAGGCAGGTATTTATAACACTGCCCTGTTTTCTCATGTTATGGACAGTGGCCTCAAAAATAATTTCCGAATATTTAAAAGAACAAGCGTGTTTTATCGGCGTTTATTGGCATAAAGGTGACGATTTAAAGGCTAGTGATGCAAGGCCACCTCTGTGCTTATAGAGCTGTGTGTTGAATTTTGTGTGTTTGAACAGTCTAACTTACCGTCCTGCCAATTTTCGGGTGATTTTTATGAGTATTATTGGACATGGCAATGGAGTTTAAATTATCTCAAAAGCTGGAAGTTGATTTAAAAACTGTCGACTAATTTGCCGTTAGTTTGTTTTGTTAGCTCTTAAGTCAGTAAGTCTTTGTAAAAGTCAAATATAACTACGTATTTTAGCAAAGTGTCGGTGTTTAAATTCTGTGTATTTAGGTCTGTGTAGGTTCTCAGACGCCAAGATCATGGTAATGTAAGTCGCGTTTTTCCCCCAAACGCCTTATTGCAAGAGTACAAAACACGTATTTTCTCTTGTGAGTAGGTAAAGGAGAGGAAGCACTGTATCAAATAAGCTTAAATTAAAGCAAGAGTACTTTTAAAACATCATTCAGTAGTTATTATAGCTATCTAGTGTAATCATTATTATTATTATTATTATTATTATTATTATTATTTGTTAAATTAGTGAACAGAAACCCCCAAGCACCAATACTTATTGCTTAAGCAGGGAGTGTTTTTTTGTCTTGGTGAAATTGTGGATATACAGTACTGTGCTAAAATATTGAAGCTTCCCTCATTTGTGGCTATTGGCGGCTTTTTTTTTTTTGTTAAAGAAAAACAAATTTTCAGTCCAGTCATTGTACCTGATTATTTTCAGAGGAACTTTTATTTATTTATTTTTGTTTGTTTGATAAGCCACTTAACACTGACCTGTGAATTATTCAAGAATAGGAGAGCCCAACTCAGTGTTGTGTCTGCACATAACAAACAACTGAGCAAAGAGGCAATATTAAAATATATTTCTAGCCACTTTATTACTTGCTGCCTCTCACAAAAACACAGAATTTGTGCCCATTTACTTATTTGAATATACAACAAATGCCCAGGATAATGCTGTTTGACAGGGACAAAATTGTATTTTTTGCACCAAAGAAGTGTTAGCTGAAAACTTGGCATATCTCAGCGTGGTGTGCAGCGTGTCTTTAAAAGCAAAAGGAAGGTAGACAAGTGGAGGACAAAAGAAGAAGTGGCAGGCTTAAAAACCTGCCCACAGCTGATTAACAGTATCTCAAAGTCACGTTCTTTAGAATCAGCGTGAAAAAATGCAGCAAAGACCTGACACAGGACCTGAGAGATGCATCTGGGCTTGCAGTTGATCCATATACTGCTTACTGAAGCCGCATCAGAAATGGTATCAGTGTGAGGGTGGCTGTCAAAAAATTACTCTTAAGGAAGGGAAATTGGAAGAAAATGTTATGGTATGCCAAATGACACAATAACCAGACTGAAAATCCCTGTGAGCCCTGTTGCAACAGTGCTTATTGAGTCATAGTTTGACAGAGAATAAACAAAAACAGCCAACATCCACATAAATCTCTTGGATTACTTAAAGAATTGACCTGAAAGCTTGCCTGATACATAGATTTCTTGGAATATAAAGGTCATCTTACTGAATATTGAAGTTTTAAAAAATTCTTTGGCAGTATAATAATCATAATGTAAAGGGGAAGTCTGATAAACATGTGTGCGTGCATCGTTGTATGTATTCCAGCAGGTTTGGCTGGATCCATTTCCAGTCGCAGCCATGGCATGCTGCCCCTTGTGCCCCAGGCTGTGCTCCCGCTCATCAGCCTACACTCTTGCTCTCGGGCTAGGCTTTGTAACACTGGGGACCAGCCGCATCCTACTTCTGAAAATGTCTGCCAATGCCGGTGATTACCTGACAGTAAACACATGCACACAACTTTTTTTTTTTCACAGCTGGATAAAAAGATTTAAAAAACAGTGTTAATTTTTCTTGCATGCATTACAGTGATGTGTTGGCAGCTTGCTCAGCACGTGTCTTCACATTTTGTTCTTTTTGCAGAAAACAAGTATGACTTCCTCCCAGCATCTGTAAATCTGCTTGCCGAGGCTCTTAAACTGCTCTTCTGTCTGGTCATGTCAGTCAGGGTCATAGTCCGAGGTAAACTTTGATGCCTGCATGTGTGTCCTAGTTGGGATCAGCTTATGGTCTGGTTTCATATCACATCTCGAAGTGTTTTCTCACCTGCGGTGTTTTGTCTGTTTAAATCAAACTCTAGTTCGTTTTCCCCCCTTGGTGTAGTTCGTTCGTGCAGGTGTGACTGCACTCAGGAGCGGATGAAAAGAACAGCACCGAGACCCTTTGGAGGAAGTGGTCTCAGTACAGTTCCAAATTGACTCCAGAGCGGTTCGTTTATGGTGTGAAGGTGTAGTTTGAGCTATAAAAAAACCCCCATCCCATAGCAATGTATGCTTTGTAATCTCAGCATCGAAAGGTACTATAGATGTGCAAAGGTCTGTACGAGCTAGCAGCTAACCATGAAATAAATGTAAATTCTGTGTGTTCAGCACCTTCTTCCTGCGTTTACTTTTGTTGCTCCCAGCCCGACAAATCTGGCTGCTGAGCAAACTGAACATTGTCACATTGTTTGTAGTGACGCAGTTTGGTTTGTGTGGAGTTCACTTGATTTCTTCTCTGTGTGGAAACAAACCCAATCACAGGGAAAAGCTAAAAGTTTACAAACTCATCAAGTGGTTAGGACCAGAGTAAATGAACTATAGATGTGAAAACACCCCCAGTTTCAAATATCTGGGCAAACTGCTTGAATGTGGAAGAAGTTAAAAAAAAAACTAAGATAATGTTGGTGTGATTACAAGTTTGCCTATGAAAATAAAGAAAACATAGCAGTTAAATATGACTGATCTGTTTTTAAGGTTAAAAGCCCCATTTTTGTGGTTTCATTTGTGTAAATTTTCATCTCAAACTTACAAAGAGAGAATCTTTCTGTCAGACTGGCCCAATTTCCTGTAGAGGACCATTATTAATGAATTATTAATTATGTGTTATTTATTATAAGTCCTGTGTCTCCAGAATTTTGGGATTGTACCTATTAGTTTATCATACATAGGTGTGACTGACTGTTGAAATTATTTTTAGATTTCAATACATCTGCTAGCTTGGATCGTAGAAGGCACTAAAAATCTAAACTAATGAAGTCTATAGGAGACAGGTTAGTGAATGATGGCCAGTCAAAATAAGGTCAACCCTCCAATTAAAGGTCAGTGGCAACAGGAATGTTGAATTAACCATTACAAAATAGAAGGGATCAATAACCTGGGTATTAGTATTTATCATGTCTCGAATATGACAAAAACCACGACAAGTCTTACAACTAATATTTGTGTTCATAAGTTCATCTGACCTCATTCTGTGTTCCATGAGTGAAGGATGTTCGTTGACTCTTTCTTTCTGTTACTACAGAGGGCCGATCATGCAGAGATTTGGGTTGTGCCTCCAGCTCTTCCTTCCTCAGCTCCTTGAAGTGGGCCGTCCCTGCTTTCCTTTACTTTCTTGACAACCTCATCATCTTCTATGTTATGAGCTACCTGCAGCCCGTCAGTACAGATAAGATATTTAAGATGTTTGCTAAATGATAGCTGCTAGAGGGAAATGTGGTTGCCTGGACTGCAAATTTTTTTAACCCTTTGTTAACATCCAAATCTCATTTTCCAGTTTGTAGATTTGAGCTTTTCATATCAGACTGGCATTAACAAAATGTCCTGCACATTTGATGCTTTAAATGTGCTGAGCTGCTGCTGTTCTTTTTGTTCCCAGGCTATGGCAGTGTTGTTCTCTAACTTTGTCATCCTGACCACAGCTGTGCTCTTTAGAATAGTTTTGAAGTAAGTTTCACTTTTAACTCAACTGTTCTTCAGAAACATGTTGTGTGTGTTTGATTGTGGAATGAGAGGTGATATTTTAAGATTTTATTTGGTTGGTCTCTTGAGGAAAAAAGACATTTTTTTTCATGTTTTCCAATTGTAAGCGGACCAAAGTGTGCATGTGAGTGAGAATGGTCTCCTATACCATGGAACACTGTTACTGAATGTGTTTTGCTTGTCCCAGTGCACTAAAGCACTCACAGGTAATTTGATCTTCAGGCTGTTATTTTTATTACTGTATATCATAAGCTAATAGATTAAGCGTCATTTGTTTTTTGTTTTTTACTTGGCCTTTTCCTACAGGAGGCGCCTGTCTTGGGTTCAGTGGGCAGCGTTGGTTATTCTCTTCCTGTCCATCGTTTCCTTGACAACAGGATCAGGAGGCAAGCAAAACTCAATAGCTGTTCCCAGTCTTCACTCAAACCCACTTTCTAGCCCCTCCAACTCTTGCCTACTCTACACCCAGCTTCTGGAAGAGATGAAGAACAGCAGGTAAAAGTGAAGCATGCAGGATTATTTAACCTTTACTTAACTAGGAAGTAGATCTTCGGAGATTTAAAATGTTTTTGCAGCAGAACAATTTTCCAGAACAAGATGAGCAGCAGCACAAAATAGAACAATACACACCCAGTGAGCATATTTATACACATGAGATAAAGAATAAAGTGTAGAAACTTAAGTAAAACATTTCAAAACTATGAAAACATCATGACAGGTCAAATGTAGTGAGGCTGCAAAACATTTATCACTGTATTCAAATAATTTCTAATCACCTTGAATTCATTTAGTGAGATCAGTCCCCTCAAATGTAGTTGATTTTGCAGCTCATGCTGGGAAGCTGAATATTAAACTGCCCACAGCTGTAGGGAGAGATGGAAAGATTATATGTATCAGTTCCAACTATTTTAGCAGGTCTTTTATGCAAAGGGAGAAGAAAAGGTTTGGTAATCTAATAAATGACACATATCTGTCATATTTGTAATATTAGATTTAAATGATGGTGTTTTGGACTGCTGCATCGAGAAAGTATTCTGTAAGTAAAATGGCGCAGAGAGCTTTGGGAAATTCTGAGCACTTCTTTTGCAACTTGATAACATTTTTGTATTATTTATTAATCTACAGTGAAATACTGTAATGTACACGTTACATTAAATACGCTTTTTCACATCTTTGTTCCTTTACACTGCCAGTATATCATGGGCATCAACCCTGCCCGGCCAGGCCTGGAGGGACAAAGTAGTATCGAAGCTTCAATCTCTGGGTGTGGGTCACATCCTGCTCATCCTCCAGTGCTTCATCTCTGCCATGGCCAACATATACAATGAGAAGATTCTCAAAGAAGGAGAGCAGCTCACTGAAAGCATCTTCATACAGAACAGTAAACTGTGAGAAGCTGCTTGTGAAGAAAATGGGAAAGCAGAGGACATGTGGATGACTTTGGTGCTAACATCAGTCGTTTTTACTGCGTGTTTTTTAGGTATGCCTTTGGTGTGGTGTTTAATGGTCTGACTCTTGGGCTCAACAGCGAGGCACGAGGTCTCACCATGCACTGTGGCCTCCTACATGGACATAACATTTATTCCCTGGGCTTGGTGCTGGTCACTGGTGAGTAATGGTGGATTAATGACTCGCACTGTCATCACAAATTTGTATTTTTTCTTTCCCCATTAGTCAGACTTGTCAGTTTCTTCCAAAATGTCAGTGTTAAACAAAAGTGGACCAAAACAACTTCAACATTTATTCTACTTTTGGACATCATGCAGTCATTGGGACCACAAAATTACATTTAACATTTTTAACTTTTGGTGTTTCTGCCTATCACAAGATTGATAACTTCAGTCAGCACTGTAGTGCATCATTCTCACATCAGAGGGACATTTGAATACTGTTTTATACAGCATATGACTGGAAGATGAATATCAAGCAGGCATAAGTGTGATGTTTATTGAACTGAGATCTCCTACTGTCATTTCTGTTGCTGGAGATGTCCACTCTAATTTAATTTAATTAGTTTGCTGCTTTGAAATATATGCAAACATGTCCATGTGGATTATAGAAGTTGCTTGAGGAAGAGAAAATATGTTCATCAAAAGAAGACAGTTGAGGTACTCGGGGCATCTAACCAGGATTCCTCCTGGACTCCTAGGTAGGTGAGGTGTTTTTGGCCATGTCCTACTGGGAGGAGGTCTCAGCGGGCTTGGGGAATACTGTGTCCTCCAGGATGAGCTGGAAGGGATGGCTGGGTTGAAGGAAGTCTGTCAAATTGATAAGCAGAGGAAGTGGTGCAGCACCTGGTTCTGTTTGTAGAAGCTCAGATGTAGGGGCAGCCAATCAGATGAAAGCTGGCGTAAATAGAGGAGGGGTCGGAGTGGGAGCTCCAAAAGACTGTAGCATGCAAAACCACTACTTTGTACAATTTCTGTCGTCTACAGACAAAATCATCTTAACTTGTGATCTTGTAAGCTGCTGGTACTTGAGTTGTTTTATGCCTCTGAACAGAACCTGGTGGGTATTTGGTCCTGCTTCTGGCATCAGTGCTAAGCTACAGTAATCCAGCTGCTGGATGTAATTTGTTATTAACTGGACTAGTTCATTTATCTATCTCTAGTATGCATTTGAAGAACTCATAATCTTCTGTGTTCTCCCTAGCTGCCCTGGGCTTATCCGTGGCCTTCATCTTAAAATTCAGAGACAACATGTTCCATGTGCTGACTGGCCAGATCACTACTGTTCTGGTCACAGGCCTCTCCCTCTTCCTCTTTGACTTCCACCCGTCGCTGGACTTCTTCTTCCAGGCACCCACTGTCCTGCTGGCCATCTTTATCTACAATGCCAGCTGGCACAAGGACCTGGAATATAGCCTGCAGCGAGAGAAACTACGGGTCATCAACGGGGAGGTGTTTGAGAGGTCAAGAGGGGTAGGAGACAAACCACATATCCTCAGTAGTCACGCACACAAGCCCACACACTCCTTTTCCTCACACAACTTCGCTCACCTAACCCTGATGTATATCCACTTCCTCTACTCCCGCCCACATACCAAGTGCTCTGCAGGAAACTTGGCTCTTGTTTCTCTGTAATGTCATTTCTTGAGTGCAGGAGGAAACCTGATTCCCAGCTATGAAAATAGCATTCAGGCTCATGCTGGAGCCTTACTTCATATAATTCCTTTAGTAGTCAAGTGTTTTTTGATGGAAGAAGCTATTTAACAATACAGTAGTCTGTGGGGATACTATCCTGGAATTCTTTTCATCCCCAGCGTCCTGTTCTGTATTGAAGAAACCCTGTAATTCATGTGAAATGCCAGGTTTCAGGTGTTTGTTTCTTTGCTAGAGCACTAACAAAAATACCCTCTCCATTGGCAGCCGTGGCTTTAAAATGCACGGTACTTCCCCGGTGTTTTTCGGGGAGCAAATACTGCCCTCCACTTTCTGAAGACAGAAAAAAGATGTGCACAGTGCCTCAATGTCTGCAGATTTGTCCACTGGATTTGACCACTTGTGCATTCATTCTGATGCCTTGTCTCTTTTTTGTGTTGCAGGACGGTGAGGAGCTCGAGCTCCTGACAAAGGCAAATGCAGACAGTGAATCTGATGAAGAGTCCTTGTAGTAATGATAGAGCTAGTAGTATCCAGAGGATACTCTGCATCTTTCCTGCTGCTGGTGTCGAACTGCACAATTGACTGGATGGAACATGGTCACAGATTGTCTGTGAAAGCATTTATTTGAACAGTGATAAGCAGGTAAATGGTGAAAGATACTGTTGCTAGATTATATGATAGACTCCTAGAATTAAAAACAAACAAGGTGTTTAATAACAGAATTAGCAAAATCTGTATATTTTGGAAACGTGCCTGTCTGTGGATGACTGCTGTCATTCATATGGGGGAAAGTACCAGCAACGCTGTTTGTTGGAAAATAAGTGATAAGTGATACTTTTGGATTCATTATGGATTTCTTTTATGGACAGTGTATTTCTTTACATGATTCCTGTTGTACATGCTGCTATCTGACTGCTTGCTGGTGCTGGACGTCTAAGGACCAGAAACTGCAGTTTCAAGATTGTTTTGATAATACATTTGTTTGAAATTGTAGTGATTTTGAATCTTTATCCACACTATGATGAATTCGGTTTGTATTGTACTGTGGAAGAGGCAGTCCAACGCAAATCCCCCCCCTAAATTTCAGTCTTCATGAAACTCCACTCTTGTCCATCAGCCTTGTTTCCACTCCGTTCTGCAGTCATGAATGGATGTAGGAGCTCCTTTAACTGTCTGGACATTTGCAGCTCAAATAATTTCACATGGTGATGAATAGAACCACAAAGAGGACGCAGAGTTTTCATCAAGGTGGATAAAAGAAACTGTCTTTTATTTGGTGATCTCAATTCTGGAATCACAAAAGAAGAAACTCAACCAAAAGGAAAAAAGGAACAGAGGCAACTATTAAGTCCAAAGTAAAAGGGGAAAGAAAGAAAATACCACTCACATTACTACGAGAGGCAAAAAAAAGTTGTTTTTCATTGTTGAAAAAAGGAAAGCAGAGCTGCAGCTTTTTATAGGACCCCAAATTTCCCCCAAAATAATAGGAGGCTTGCTAAAATTTAGTACACCCGACATTAGGTGGAAACAAAAAATATAAATGAATGTTTTATACATCTGGCACCTGGACTATTATTTTCATTGGACTATTGGTGTTTATTTTCTGAGCCAGAATAAGTGGTATTGATATAATTGCCACTAATGCCTGACTTTCTGTCAGCACCACAAACTCCCTGCTTCTCTTACTTGGGGCTTGAATATTTTCTTGTTAAACTGTAAAATAACATTGTCTAAAGATTGTTGTTTGTGCCATTAAAATCCTCACGTGTGAATGCATTTTCTTGTAAAATAAATGGAAAGTTGTTTTACTTCTGTGCAAGTAATGCAATTTAATACAATCGCTGATGTCTTGTCATAAATTTATGTGCATTTATTTAAATACTGAGGTTTTCTGGAGGAAAACCTAAAGGGTACTAGCTGCTCTAACTCCATGTTTTTATTCTATTACTTTGCACATACTTGATAGCTGTTTTAGCTCAATATCAGTTCCTCTTAGATATTTTACCCACCTGCTGAATAACAGTGTTCCACACCCACTAACATTATACAGATCCAAGAGAAAAGAGACTGTAACGCAGTCTGATGTCTAGCTTTAAATGAACAAGACTTACTTGTACATACACTTTGGCCATGTTTAATACAAACTCTGTCTCTTGCTCTATGGCAGCTGAGAGATGCTCCAGCCTCCCCATGCCTTTAATTGGATAAGTGGAAGAAAATGGGTAGGTGGATTCCAGCCCTTCTTACTCACAAAGTGTGTTTGCAAATGTGATTGCATTGAGGGGACAGTAAGTTGAGAAGGTCTGAAACTACTGTAGATATTTCAAGTACGGCAGGTTGTTTCAGTCATTACATGACCACTAAAATATACTTGGAAATATCTTTCCAGTTTTGCCACTAGGGGGAGGTGTTGCTCAAAAGATTATTGCAGTGCATTGGCACTGAAAGTGAGACAAATAATCTAAAGAACCTGGTAGTAAACAAAATTTTATTTTCATATAGCCATACAGAAACAGAGTATAAATAGAAACAATGTATAGCAACAGAAACTTTACAAAAGAGAAATAATGTGATGCTTTTAATAATATTATTGGTAACTGCACTTCAAATGCAACAGATGTCCAATAAATATGTTCTATTATCCACAAAATCAACGTGTGTGCTGAAACTATGTAAGTCTGACCTAAAAAAGCCAGCTAGAGATGACAGACGATGCAATAATGTTTTAAGTTGAAACAAACAAAAAAAACCCGGCAAAAACGAAAGTACGCAATCCATCTTTGAACCTTCAGGTTCATCCATAAATTTACTGACTAACCAGATCTGACGCTGCTAAGTATAAAGCAGCGTACTATGCTATATAGGGAATGTTAAAGAACTGGATATGTGAAAGCATTTTTCTTCCCTTCACTAAGTGCTACAAAATACTCGTCTGTGCCAACTGCCCGGTGGGAGATGGGAAAGACACAAAAAGGTTTTGGGCCAAAGGAAGGTAGCACCAAGGACCAGCTGCAGGCCAGTGTGCATCATTGGAAAGCACACACCTGTTAGTAACCATACCCTTGGTGATAGCCATCCTGATAACTGTGTTCGTATCCATGTTGATGGTAACCATAGCCACCATATTCATCTTCAGGGCAGCGCATGCCAAGTGACTGCTGGATGGCCATCTCCTGTCTGCGGAGCTGCATAGAATCTACCAGGTCATAGATAATGGCCATGGACCACATGGGTGAGGGGTACCAGGACTTGACATTGCCATCCTTCCCCACCAGCAGCATGGAGAAGTATTCTGGGCTGATTTGGAAGTAGTTTCTCATGTCCTTCACGAGGGTAGCTGAGAGCCCTTCACGCTCCACGGTAGCACTCCCTGGATGGACCAGAGGATCAGGTTAGGAACAATGTATTAAAGAGTGAATCTCACAATAGATGTAGCACATCGACATTTTTCTCTTCCTCTAAACTTATCACACAGAACTCAGATACCAAAAAAGTAGAGACCTTAGCTTTCAGAAAATATATCTGTTCACTATTTTGTATTAAATATTCTTACCATTGATAGGATAGAGCTCCAAGACTCCGCCCATATCTGGCGACTCTGTGCCAACCAGCTTCAGAATGGCGATGTGCCTCAGGCCTGTGTAACCATGGCAACCATTTTTTGAAAAGACATCAGAATGAGGCAAACAATTTTTAGACAACAGCATGACTACAAATGAGAACAGCAGTATGCTGACCAACTGTTCCTTATCAGTCTGCTTATTTAGGCTGATTGTTACTTATTTGTTATTGGAACTGTCCTAAGCACTGGTCTCTAGGTAAAGGGAGGAGAATGTGATGGTGGTCCAGAAAGCCCTGCCAAAAAAGCTGTTTCCTCTGAAGCGAGAAAGCCCACGTTAAACACAGGAGAACGCTGGCTTCACTTGGTGAGTGCCAAGTGCTGAATACCAGGATCAAACCTCTCAGGCCTTCAGCCCAGTCAGCAGGACAGGCCTTTGTGTGGGATGAGGGAGCGAGGGGGCAGCCCTGGGTGCTAAACCAGCCAAGAGCAACACATGAAGGGAAAAAAGTCCCAGTAGAACCTAAACTGGATCTAGTGATAAAGCAAGAAAAGCTGATTTTTTTCAATCATCTGACTTGACTTAAATAAAAACAGTGTACACTCAAACAAATAAATGGTAGCACTTTCTAGGAAGTTATATTTCATGAGAGCTTTATAAGCTAGGACAAATGATAAATAATCTGTTAATGCTTCACAGATCAACAGTAAGCTAAAAATATTTTTTATCATTGCAAGGTTGTAAAAATTTGCTTTGGCTTAAATATAAACCCCTATTTAATGCCCCTGTGTACACACAGTGTATGTGTGTTTGAAGGTGAAACAGGCATGAAACATTCAAAAAGAGAGGGCAGTGAAAGATTACTTGTCATCTTGTTCACTAGCCCTTAAGGTCAGAAACTGATATAATGTAATTGTAGATTTAATGGCTGATTGTTACAAATAAAACATCTGACTCAAGGTCAAGCTCATACACGTGAAAGACCATTTAGTGTTTTTTACAGCCTATGTTAACCTGTATGAATATGCAGAAGCAACAAAAGTCTGAAGGGAGCCAGGAAGAAATGTCCAAAATCTTCAGCTTGTGCAAACAAAACAAGAGCGTGAGGTTCATCTTGGGCAGAAAGTCCTGCTGACAGCAGTTATTTGGTTTCACAGAGAAGGAAAGTTCACCGTGGGCTATTTAAAGTTTACATGTGTCTTCCACAAACCTGTCAAACGTATCAGGTTGTTGAGATTTGCAAAGTTTAGACAAATGCCTCTTTTTGAGATGTGCCGTAATAACTTTCAAGTTGCTGTGGAAAAATTGACTAACTGGCCGGCTGAAAAGTCTCCTGCCAGGGGAGGAAAAGAAAAACAGTTCAGTTTTTTGCCAGTTCCGTCATCTGGGATCCTTCTCCACATCCGCTGGTGAACATGCATTAACACACACATAGTGCTCATGTGCATAAACACAGGCTGATAACGTCTGGAAAGTTGCAGTAAACAAAAAAACATAACTTGTTCATTTGATTTCATTGCTTCTTCATTTGATTAACATATTCATGAATATTCTGACTAACATTTTGGCAAGCAGGGACATGACACAGGCCCGTGTGAAGAGCAGGTCACCTTGGAATAAACATGTCATCAGAGGGAAGTTTCATAAAGAGTTCTGCTCTTTTAGGTATTTCTTCCCAGGAAATGAATCTTTGTACTTTCAGACTTGCAGGAACAGAAGATTGTTATGGGCGGCTGTGCATCTTCCACTAATAGGAAGGTCAGTTGTTCAATCTCTTACAACATTTCTTATAGGGTACAGAGTACAGTGAACAGGCACATCGTGACCGTTTACGATGAATTAGACTAAGGAGTGTTAATCACACTAACAATTGGTTCATTGAACCTGCAACTGTGTTTCTTATAGATTTGTTTTTTGGTTGCAGCAGGCAGCAGATTTTGGAGAAAAAAACCTACACCACCTAAACAGCACCAAGCAGCAGAGAGACTCAATTAGAGCTTGGGTGGCGAGCATATTTGAGCTTTTAGCAACTGAAGTGACCTCTGAAAAGTTAAACTGGTTGACTTCTGGTGACTCACCCAGATTGCAGGCTTGGCTGTTGAGGGCGTAGAGCTGCTGCTGATAGGCCCACTCCTCGTCGTTGGGAGCGGAGATAATGAACAGGCGACGTCTCCATCGGAACCTGCAATCACAGCAAATTTGAGTCCGGATTTAAGTGGCACTTTGGTCCCGCAGTGAGAGGTCTGTACCAAGACAAGGAGTTTGTGCTTGTGTGCTACATATTCCCCTTATTACTGCCAGAGGGTGACAACCCGGAATTATGGTCAAAAACCTGCCAGATCTCTACACTGTGTTCGGGGGGGATTCAGGTCTCTATGGCAACAAAAGACAGCCTGTCTTTAGACATCTCCAGGAGAAAATGTGACTGAAATGATTCAGCCTTGAGGAATGGCAGGGTTTTTGTTACTTTTGATTTTCATGGAACACACACACATGCAGGCTGCTGCAGTCTGCCAAGTGCTGCTCAGAATTATTTAATTGTGGTCCAGCTGACTGCAACAGATATTTGACTGATGTGGACACAGCATGATGGGACCACCCAGTAATTCCAACTACACAGACTATATTGATCCTTGGGGGAACAACCTATATATGGCATCAATCTCAATAAAATGTTGTAATAGAAACTGTACTGAATACCTCAATTTGTCATGGAAATCTTGCACCCATGGAATGGTTTGTGCATGTTATTTTTAAGCTACAAGTTAATGCTACATCAGCATGGGTGCTCTTATCCAGTGTTAATTTCACAGACCAATTATTTTTGTCATAATTTTTGTCAGTTACCTTTGTTTTCATGATGAAAGGGAGACAATAACTAACTAAAAACTAGTGCACGAGACAAAAAAGTGCGATGGAATATATTGATACTTTGGTCTAAAAAAATAAAAAATGTGAGATCCAATCAGAAATATTTAAGCTGTGTACAAAGGCGGGACGAGTTTGGAAGTGACCCAGTCAGAGGTAATTGCCCTGTGCATAAAATGTGACAAAATATCGAAACCTGGGAGGAAGAGGAGAGTGAGCATATGCACACATTTCACATTTGATATCAAGGAAAATAAGATGGAAACAAACCTTTACACTTTCAATGATATTTAACAGACTAAAAATAGAAATAGACTGAAACTACAATATTTCAGATGCCTAAATTATGACTAAAACTAAATATTCAAAAGACTATGACTAAAATAATCAAAATTAAAAATGTAAAACAATCACAGCAGTATTCCTGTACACAAATCCATTCTTGTGTGATCCCCGAACAGTTTATGATTGCAGCTTATTAACCAAGCTTGCTAGTGTTAGCTAAAAACTTTCTCAACCTGAATTGTGTCTCGAAAAACACCACACCATAATGCTAAAATGTAAGGTTTTCAAAGCAAGTGGATCAGTGAATCAGTGGCTCTGTCCATCTTTTGTCTACAGGCTTTATTTACTGATCTCACTCATGGGTGAATATCAGCAAATCCCTGCTGATAGTTCTTAAGATGTCTTTGTCAGAAAAAAAGGTTTTAATGTTTGTACATCCAAAGTGTTTTGGTCATGCCCTATATTTCCACAGAAATCCTCACCTGGAGAGAAAGTTTTCCAAAGATCTGGGCTTGTCTTCCTTCTTACAGACCACTCCATCTCTCTTCTGCTGCTCCATCTCTCGGATTCGGGAGGAGAAGGTGTCGATGTAGTTAAATACAGCCTTCATGGCAATGGGAACCTCAAAGGATTGCTGACAAACAAGATTGACAAGAACCAGTCATACTCTCCCAAAGGTCGAGTCCGAGGTGAAACCACAGAATAAATAAATCAAAATCCCTGTCGACAAAAAATAAAACAATAAGTAACACTACAGTACAGCGGGCATTAAAATAGAAATCCACTGCATGAAAATGGTGAAACTCCTTCCAGTAATGTGATTATATGAAGTTATGCATGTTAGTAAATGTGGTGTGGGCTTTACCACATCCCAGCAAATCTTTGCAACAACTTCTGGGAAGCAGCAAAACCAAGTATCTCATTTCATCCTAACTGGTCATAACACGAACATCTGAAACGCGCACAAAAATGTAACACACTTGCACATCTTCCTCAGGACATGCTGAAGTTGCCATTCTGATTCTTTCACACCTTTCCTTGCACTGCGCTCTCTGTCCTTTTTCTGTCTAATACACACACCCACATCCGTGTACATTCACAGACTCCTCTGTCTCTGCTGCTGACAGCACAGGATGTGAACACTGGCCTCTTTGATGAATCTGTCCGAAAAACAGGCTGGTGATTTATCCTGGCACATGCACACACACTCTTATACACAGATGTTGAGAAAATGTCATGTTGTGTAAATTTAAACAGTGTTTTAGTAAAAGCACCATGTTGGCAGTATTAGGGCAGAGAAAAGAGAAAGATTTAATGGAAGTGTAAGCAGATACGTTGTGAATCAGTGAACACTGGAAGAGGACCAACCGACCAACAGCAGTGCTGTTAATCAAGACTGTTTAAAAGTATTAGTCAAGACTATGTGAAAGGGCAAGTAAAAAAGTACGATTAAAATCCTCCCTGCTAAAATACCATAGTATATTTAGAGGTCTTTCACAATTCAGTGACTGAATCCCTTAAGGCTATGTTCCAGGAAGGCAGGACTTTTGACACAGCTGATCATGCAGTCTTGGTGAATATGCTACATGGCAACAGTCTTGTCCAATAACGCTGTAACTTAGTTTTGAAATAACCATGACATGTCTGCTTTCCTGGGTCTTCTTCTGTGTTTTTTCCTGTTTCCAAAGAAATGCCTTTGGATGTGTGTGTGCATCCAAAGGCACTTTGCATTGGTTACATTGTTGCTCTACTTGGTTCCTTCTTATTTTTTGTATGTACATGTGTAACAGCCATACCCAGTACTGCCTTTACTTTCACAATATTTTACAAATATTTGTTCCCCAGAGTCAGAACAGACATTAAAAAGAAGCATTTACCGATGCTGGCTATGTTACGTGGCCTAATCTACAGGGGGATATCTTTCATGAGTGTTTTCCATTTCCCTGCATTGCTTCTCTTCTCTTCGTGTCATGTCAGCTATTTACAGTGCAGCTGACTGAGAAGAGCTTACACTGCAAATGCTTGTTAAAGGCTCTTTGAGACTGAGATGGTGGCGCTTGAACCTAAAGGTTAGTGTGAGCCTGCTATTATAGTTACTCACAATGGCAACACATCACTATCATGCTAACCGTCTTGTTAGCATGTACTAATTAGTCCTAAACATAACACGGAGCTGAGGCTGTTTGGAATGTCACAGGGTTTTGACATCATATGTTTAGACTGTTTAGCTTACACGTATGTACCTCACTGCATGTTTATTGGGCACCGATGCATTACAAATATATATTTACTCATTTATTTTTTTAACACCTTGTTTTGTGTTTTCTTAACACTTTACTAAAACAAGACCATTTAATTTTGGTATCTCACCATTGCACTTGCAACAGTTAAAACAAAGTTAATTTGGAGTAGAAACCAAGTGTAGACATATCAAGTGAACACTAGATATATCTGTATGCCCATCCACATTATCTTTGCCTATATTGACAGCTGTTTATCTCTCTGCTTCAAGCTTTACAGGTACATTAATGACAGTTCTCATATTTAGGCTAAAGATTATTCTCTCTCATTATTATTTCCTCTAGATTAGGGTTGTAGTGGAGATATCAAGGATAGGCACGGTTGTGGCACTGATTCAGTCTTTGAGCACTACGGTCACCCCGGTATGTCAGCCAGAACACAACTTAAGGGCAAATTGTCGCAGAGTAGAGAAGAAGGAGCTTGAGGTTCGGTCTAAGGCACTTTATTGTCACAACTCAATTTCTGGGGCTGTAAAACAGTTGCATGTGTATGTGTGTGGTTTTACATAACATCCCACAGGAATCAGTGCACCCCACCGGACCAACACTGCTCATCGGACCTTAAACTGCCCACCTTACTAACCGGATGATGTCACCATACGGTGGGCTGGCCCAAACTGACAGAAGATTGAATATTAAATGAACAGTAAATAAACTTATATAAACTTATGAACACCAATAGAATTATCCTAAGAACTTTGGGGCCTTTTATACAAGGGTCAGCCAACTCCAGGCCTCAGGGGCTGGTGTCCTGCAGGTTTTAGATGTCACCCTGGGTCAACACACCTGAATCAAACGATTGGTTCATTACCAGGCCTCTGGAGAACTTCAAGACATGCTGAGGAGGTTATTTAGCCATTTAAATCAGCTGTGCTAGATCAAGGACAAGGGTACACACATGTATATTTATATGGCTCTTTGAGAGGATATTGATTGACAGCAATGCATTCCCAAGTCCCTCCAACAGGACTTGAAATTGGTGTGAAATATGAGAGCTGCCCAAAAACATGTAACTTTTAAGAATTTCATCACAGCGTGAAACTACAGTTCTCAAAAAAGCTCACCACACCACCTTCTTCCTCGACACCGTCACACTCAGTGAGTATATGTTTATAACTCTCTTCTTTTCAAAACAAAAAATGTGAGTGTGTGTGAATCTCCAATCATCTCCTGGATGATTGAGAATGCATCAAGACGTGAGTGTGTGTGGTTCATTTAGGGGACATCTTTATATTTTAGAGTGAAAAAACTGCTTGACTTACATGCTTTCCAAATTCACACCGCATTAATTTAAGTATTCAACAAGCTAATTGATCTACACAGCACGGCCATTCTGTTATGGGGCTGCCCATCACATACTAGCTACTTTTGGCTGCCCCTTTATTGTCAATATAACATGCCTTGATGTGACTGTGGTCTGGCACTATTTACCTAAACCTGAATTAAATTATTCACAAGTCACTACAAAAGGTATACTTGTATGTTTAATTTGGCGTATTTGATGCTCTTCCCGACACAGCTGTCAAGGGATTTTTTTTCCCCTCCTCCTGGTACTTAAATAGGGATCTTTCACTGTTAGGCAAATGTGCAAACCACTACACTATAGAGCCACAGCCTTCACATAATCCTCCTATACTGCTTAGAAAGAGTAAGTCTCTACCTTGACTCTCATGTCAGTGTCTGTGAGGACCATGTAGAACTCCTCGTAGGTCATGCCAAACTCTTTCCTCAGCTCTGTGATCAGATCCTGGTTCACCAGGTCTTCCTGACGAAAGCCCTTCATAGGCTTGTCATTCCCTGGAGAAATAAAGGCACATTAGAAGGATTCAATGTCTACTTTCCTACTTTAAAGGGGGTACTAATTTCCCCTTTAAAGAATATCAATTAACTGTTAAAATCAAAGGAACATAACATTTATTGTATTTGGAATCTTAGTGAAATGGTCCAAAAGTCAAATGTAAATCTAATATATTGCCCGGAATATCAGATTGGGGAAAATTGGGGAAAGAAGGAAAACTGCACACTATTGGTTAATCTGTCTTCTGTCATGTCTCCCTCCCCTCACTGCCAGTCGGTTGTGGCAGATGGCTGCCTCTCACTGAACCTGAGGTTTCTTCCTGTTCAAAAGGAGTTTTTTTTGTTTTTGTTTTTTTTTCTTCTTCTTCTCACTGTCACCAAGTGATTGCTTTTTGTGGTGGGTTTTCTGGTTGTCGTTGTAGTTGCTCTGGTTGTTGTAGTAGTCGCTAGAAAAGTACAGAGCAGATACAAAAACAGCTTAAGACATGTTACAGTCGTATTTCTTAACGTAAAACGAAGAGCAATTGTTTCCCAGTTAACATGCTTACTCCTCTTGTAGTTTAGTCATCTATGCTGATTTCAAAAAACTGCTCCTTTAACAAATTTGTCTGAGAAGTTTAAGAATTAGACTCTTGAGTGAAGAGCAGAACTGAAGCATGCAGAATGAATCGGGGACAAACTGGACACACAGCAGCTGAGATCTAAAAGGGTTGGATGTCTCAGAAGTCTAATGGAGCTGGTGTTTATGCAGACCAAAGCCTTTAATCATAGCTCCTTCCGTGTGTTGTGTGTGATGTGTGTGTGTGTGTGTGTGTGTGTGTGTGTGTGTGTGTGTGTGTGTGTGTGTGTGTGTTGGTGTGTGTGTGTGTGTGTGTCTGTCTGTCTGTCTGTGTCGTCTGTGTGTGTGTGTGTCTGTCTGTGCTGTGTAATGTGTATGAGCAATCACGTCAGGAAACCCCCAGTACATGTAGGTGGCAGAGGACAGACTGTACACACAGATATGTACAGCAAGCACTCTTTAATATGGTCTATATGCAAAACACACGTGGCCAACCAGGCTACAACCCAAAGATGAAGTCACTGTAAGCAGAGGAGGGGCAATGCTGAAAGGACCAGCTGTTTGTCTGTGCACTGTGATCGCACACAGTGAGTTTCTCTCACTTCCAAGGACTCTTATGTTGACTTCCATTTACTTTCTTGAGATTCATTTACATACTGTTGCTTAGCTTAACCTAAACTTAAATCAAGCCTTCATAATTAAAATGAATGAAGACTTACCAACAGAGGTGGGCCACAACAATGTGACTACATAAAAACATTATGTCTGGATAAAACCTCATCTGCACATTGAGTGACACACTTAAAAAGCTTAACAAAGAGCAGTTAACACACATCAACCGCAGCCTCTGGTTTGAGACGGCTATAAAATGTCTCAAAATAGAAGCCAAGCACCAATGACGCAGTGCGTCTCACAAACACAGCAGCAGTTTTGTTGCATTTGAACAAGTAGGTTTTCAAGCACTGTTATAACTGCTCTCTGTGTGCATGTGGGTGTGATGAATTAAATGTCTCCAGCTTACACATCAACTCCACAGGAGATGATGCACAGGAAAGGTATGCACTCTGGTTTGCTCTCCTGGTACATGTTATACAGACTCCTGTACTTCATAGCTGCTGAACTCATCACATTTTGGATTGGAAGCTGAAGGCATTCCTACCTCTAGCTACAAATAAAGTATAATTACTAAAATAAGCGCCGGTAAATGAGCCGAATCTAACATCACTGAATTCAGAGGTCAACACTGTTTAGTATCACCTGCACAGAGAAGCACAAAACACTGTGGCTTTGGCAGAGTCGGTGCGCATTCTGGATGTCACTGTGGGAGCAGAGATCTCTGCTGAACACATCTAGTTTGACATAATGTGAGGAAGGTAAAACAAGGACAGGACAGCAGATGTGGCAGGAGACACTTTTCCTTGCCACAGTCTCAGTATGGACAGCACTCACACAACATTTCCCTGAAAAATGGTATTTTTAAGGCAAACCACGTCTACTGTATTCCTAAAAACATGCAAACTTGCTTACATTTATGACAGAATGCCCGAGTCTGTTTATTTCAGTGCTAAGTAGAGAGAAAATGCTTTCCTTTTTGGTGATAACCACAATTGTTATCAACAACCCTCCGGTGTAAGAGAAAGAGTTTCACTGTGAAGGAGATTAGTGGTGAGGTCAGTGAGAACTTCATCTAAGATGACATTACCTTTGCCTCCCAAAGCCTTCTACTGATCTGAAATACAGGACTAGAAAGACAGATCCTATTTCTTACATTCTTTCATATTGCTTCCAGTCAGGGCTAGATCGGGAAACCCTGAATCATCCCTCAGTCATGCTGCTGTGGGCTCAGGCTGATGGGGGACTTTGCAAAACACTCTGAGCATCGCACTGAACAACTCTCTGAGCTTCTCTGCTCACTTATTTGTCTTCTCTTTCCAGCAGGTTGTGCCTTTTTCTCCTCTCTTTCTCCTCACTTGCCCAACTGTCTCACCCTGAAGTGGTTCTGTCAGAAATCTCTTCTTGTTAAAAAGTTCTTCCTCCCCACTTTCACCAAATGTTTACTTGCAGGGTATCTGATCATTGGGGTTCTCTCTTGTATTGCAGGGTCTTTAGTATATAAAACAACTTGGGATGGCTGTTGTTGTAGATCGGGGCAATAAAAATAAACCTTTTCCTCATACTACATGTGAGTATTCTGTGTCTTCACAAAGTAGAACAGAAAAGCGGCAGCTCTTAAAATGACAGGAAAAGCATTTAGCTGGATCTATGATGACTCTGTCATCCTAAGGAAGATTTACTGACAGCGGAAACATGACTTTGATTTAGAATTACAGCCTTCTGCTGGTTAACTGCAGTGTTTTGCTGCATGGAAGGGCTGTTTGGGAACTCCATCTTCAGTGCTGGAAACTTCAAAAATGTTTCATTGTTTCAAAATGTTGCAGTTGAGAAATGCTGCACGTCCGGAAAACATCTGCTCCAAATTGAGAGCCACATGAGCTATTCAAAAAAGGTGCCTGGCTGAGCAACTGAAAGACTTGCTACAGTTAATAGCGATTGTGGCATATACCATGTCAAAACAAGGAGCAAAAAAACAAAAACTTCTTGAACCCTCTCATACTGCATATGGAACTACTTACCTATCTGATAGTGGTCGATTTTCATGGTGGAGTTGGTCAAAGAGCCAAAAATAGTTATGATAGAAACTTTCCTGATGGCCATCTCACACACAGACTCCAGGTACTCATCCCTCTGCTGAACATACATACTGAGCTCCTCACTGGGGGATGTAATCAGCTGGAGGAAGGGAGGGAGTGGAAACAGGGAGGTTAGAGTATCCTGTGTATGCTGTGACACGCGCGCGTGCAAATACAGTGTGCTGCAGAGGTGATGTTTACATTAACCTGTAGGCGGACGATGGGGCATATTTTCCCAGCCTGTTCACAGCACCACTGTGATAAGAATCTATACTGGCTGCAAAACAGAGCCGCACAGTCTGTTAGCTCACAGCTGTGCAGTCTTTCAAATACCTGGATGATGGTTGTGCTACCTACCCTACCACTTCACTATAAAGAAGTGACACTGTACAATAAATGGTACAGAGGTGCTTACCTGTTTGTTGACTAGTGAAAAATCAATCAACAATAAATTGTCCTGATGTGAGTCTTTAGAACATTTCAGTACTCTGTCTTGGAAAACAAAGTCTTTCCTTATTGGAGCCGCACCAACTGTAGGTCACTTCCTTCTGCTCCACACTGCCAGCTGCTCAGTGACTCAGAATGGTGTAATGCTCAACTTCCCAACTCAAAACCTATCAAGTCGATCAAAATTTGAAGTCCAGAAAAAAAGCACTAATTTCATGTTTGACTAATGAGTTTGGCTGATGGCTGTGTCTTTTAATTTCTCTTATTGCTGCATTCATTACTGTAGTGCTGATGTGTTTCTTTAAAGAAACTGTTTGAGATTTTAGGGAATTTTGCTTATTTGCTTCCTTGCTGCAAGTTGGATGAAGAGATTGATCCCATTCTCGAGTTTGTTTGGGAAATATATTATATAGATATAGATATAGATATATAGATAGATAGATAGATAGATATATTAGTTATAGCTATTGGCCAGTTAGCTTAGCATAAAGCTGGCTGATAGTTGTATTTGACAGAAAACTCAGTTAATTACTGAGGAGATATTTAGATTATTACAGAAAGGAGGCAACATCAATGAATTACTGAGGTAATGCTAAATCAGAAATTAAATCACATATCATGCTTCATCTGTTGGAGCCATTTTTGGCTGGGTGCAGAGAAGTCCATGCTATCTGCTTATCAGGAAGTGGCTGTGTTTGACATATAATAGACTAATAAGCAACTGTTCCAGATGCCCATGGTCTGATATTTGTATTCATCTGTATTTTGGCAAGAAATCAAATAAGCACTTTGGCCAAAATGTTAAACCTGTCCTCACACTTAGCGATGGTGCTCTGGCCAAAGCTCGAAACCTGGAGTTTTGCCAGGTGAAAGAGCCTCTTATGAACTGTCAGTATTATGTCATGCTCTCACCAGCAGCCGCCTCCTGTTTTCAAAGTAATCCAGAAAGGAGGCAAGGGCACTCTTTGGTGGTGGCGTTGGCTTTTTAGTGGGCTTTGGATAGTCCACTTTCTCCGGGTACTTTGACGCCTTCTTTCCATTTTTCTTTCCCCCGATCTTTCCCTCCTTCCCTGGCTTTCCTCTTCTGTCGGCTTTCTTGGCACCCTTGTCATTCTTTTTCTTCTTCTTGTCATGCTTATCGTGCTTTCCCTTCCTGGTAGGAGTGATAACAGTGATGACTTCTGGCTCCTCTGGATTGCTTGCTGTTGGCTTGCTAGGCTCATACTTGTCTTCATACTCGTTAGTCAACACCTACGCACAAAAGCAGATATTATTTTTCATTTTGTTCACTGATTCAAACACTGTGAGAATGATTTGGTCTTGAGCTGGTGTCGTGGTAAACTTTTCTTTGTACACACAAAAAATGATGGTGAAATGAGTTATGTTGGCTGCTAAACAGCTATTTCATTTGAAAAGCTCCAATGAAAAGCAATTAAAGTAATCAGCAAGAAGTGTGCTGCATATGTACTCATGGATATTATTTATAAATTTATGTAATGTATGGTTTTAGCACTAATATATACCCAGGTGTTTTGTATTCTATAAATAGCATGAATCTGAAACCCATTAAAATACAAAGTCAATCTATTAAATCTATCTTTAAAATGAATGTTACAGATTACCTTGTCTCCACCGTTCTTCTTCTTGGTGGGTTTGGTCTTTGGGAGTCTATGTGTGATGGGTAGCTTGCGGCTGTGTGGATCTCTGTTGAGTTTGTCAGTGCGGTTATCTCCAGCTGGGGTGGTTTTCGGTGGGTATCGTTCCCTCTCTCTGCGGTTGTAGTAGTATGGATCAGCGGTAGTTCTTGGCAGTGGGAGCCACAGGGCTGTGGTAGGAGCTCTGGTCGTTTTCTGAGTGGTGGTAGTAGTGGGCCTTTTTGTGGTGGTTGGTTTTCTGGTTGTCGTTGTAGTTGTTGTTGCTCTGGTTGTTGTAGTAGTCGTAGTGGTGGTCGTGGGCTGGGTTGCTGTTGTTGTTGTTGTAGTGGTAGTAGTTGTGGGTGGTTGTGTAGTTGTTGTTCTGGTGGTGGTTGTAGTAGGTCGGGTTGTTTTGCTATTTGAGTTTAGTTTTATTGTAGGTGTGTCAGGAACTGGCAAGATGGAGACAGAGATCACAGGTAAACATTTCATTTTGCATACACTCAAAAAAAAGATTATTCACCCTAATAAACATGAAGCAATAATTTTGAATAAAACACAACTGAAATAAATACAATTTAAGATTAACTTAAATTCAAATTCAAACTTTTAATTGAAATAGTAAATTCCTAAGGAAAATGTGCTTTGTATAAACTGAATGTATACTATTTAAGCAAATTTAATTTGAGCAGATTCCATTAAATGTAACATTACATTGTACTTATGTAACAATTTAATGGTATGCGTCATCAGTGTATACTGTTAAAAAAAAAAAACCTTTGTAAAACTACAGGAATTTTAGTACAGTAATATACTGTACTCAACTTTGTTTCTGAGTACAGCTGCACACTGTAAACGATATTATAAAAAATATGAACAGCAAGATACAACATAATTTTACAAAGAGGAATTTTTTTTTCTTTTTTTGGTTTAAATCCTGGATTTAACAGTGTTGTGAGAGTTTTTCAGTTATTTGATGTTTAGAATTTGTTTTCTGTATGAGGTGTTTTTAAGAGACTGCGTGACTAAGAGTAGGGTTAAGGTTCAGCTGGCAATGCATTATAATGGCACAGAATCTTTTAGGCAGTAATCTGAGATAGTAATGAACTATAATGAACTACTGACAGTGTTGCTTAGTAAAAGCTATATTCTACATTACCAGTACCATAAAGGTTTTTACAGTGAGGAAGTTGTTGTAGTTTATAGGAGGGCACTGAACACTGTAACAGCTGACAAATCTAGCTGCCAGCCCCCTGAAAACCCTTAGTGCCATTATTCACATTATTCAAACTGGTCTAGAACCTGAGGAAAGGTTGAGTGCCAACTTGATCTCATGGCTGCCCTTCCTGGTGTAACCATCCAGTTTATCCAGGCTGCAGACTGACACTAAGATCGTACAAGTCTGTTTGCAGCTCTCAAGCCAAAGATCTTTTGTTTATAGGGCACATGTGGTAATCACTGCACCATGGATATATTCTAGAAAGGTTCAATGTTAATTAAGAAGTTTTAAAACTAAAAAGTGTGGATTTCCCTGCTGTGAAAACAAACATATTGAAAAAATGTTTATCATGGTCATTCTCACCTGCAAGTGTGCCTTCTTCCACTTGTCCCTCCACACCTGCTCCTTTACACTTCTGGATGAAGCCTTTCTGGCGGAGCTTCTCGAGCTTCCTCATGGGTGACTGGTCAATGACCTCATACATGGCCTCCAGCCTCACAGGGTAGGGATATCTCTCTTCCACCTGCAGGGTTTTCTTCAGAAGCACCATTCCAAACTTGCCTGCAGTTCAACACATTAATAGATTAAGGATATGATATGGTTAATATCAGCACCTGCAATGACGTTTTGACCCATGCACAAGTTGAGACAGAGGCTTATGCTGTCTACCTTCTTACCTTTCTCTAGTTTTAGGAAGTTCATTAGTCTGGGGATGAGTGCAGTATCTAGTGGCTCCTCCATCACTTTCCCCTCTGTTGTGATTCTCCGGACCTTGCCTCCCATCTCTCCTTCTTGGTGAAACATGACTATCTGGTGGACGTGTCTTTCTGCCAGCTCGCAGTAGACATCTGGCTTCAGAAGTGACATCATCAGTCGGTAGTAGCCGTCTGAGTCATGGGGCGCCGAGATAACGAGGACTCGGTTTTTTCCTGCAAAGCTGGCCAGCAGATTTGGTGACCCGGCGCTGCTGGGCATGCGGGTAACTCTGGCTCTGGCTCCTGGAGTACCTTCATCTGTCAGCTGACGGGACAAGCCAATCTGTCCATTCGTCCCTATCCTTCGCAACCGGCCTCCTGCTTTCTTGACTCCCTCCAGGTTCCCCGACCTGGCGGTAAGCGGAATCGCCTCGTCTGCCTGCACATTCTGTGCGTTCTTGTTGCTGTGCACCGAGATTGCCGAAGCATATCCAGGGCGCAAACGTCCCTGAAAGCGTCGGCGCAGTTGCACCCGCTTGAGGTGAGTCTGTTTGTCGGCTTGGGTCCAGGTAAGCAGATATATCAAAGCTAAACTGAGAACAAAACCCCTCATTGTTGTGTGAAATTAAAGTAGGCTAAACACTCACTGCCGTAAATGCAAAGATCCAGTGGTGGATCCTTGAACCTGTGCGTCTTTAGCGCATCTGAGGGTGACAATCAATTAATTCCAGATGAAGAGTGCAGCGCGCGCGGGATCGGCACATAATCTGCCAATGACCACTTTCAGAGCATGACTTCTACTGAGGAAATCCACGTTGCTGTCTGCCTTTAATCTGGCAAACAATACGAACACGAGAAGAGTTCAGAGCACAGATCTACAACTTCATCTCAGCAGCACTTTCGTTTCCAACTCACAGAACAGAAGATCAGAAGCGTCGATCATTGCAGTTATAATCTGCAAACATCCTCAAGTGGCTCAGAAAAAAAATCTATCACCGCGGGATACACTCAATAAAATCCTAGAGTCCTAGAGTGAAAAGTTAAGGACCACGTCACATCTCCAAAATGCAAAATTTGTTTACGCCCTAATTACGTCTCAACTAGTCAAAGTTCTTTTGGGCTCTGTTTATTTCCCTCAACAATAAGTCTTCTGGCTGCAGAAATAGTGAAGATCCCTCAAAATGCAAGACAGTTAGTCTGAGCTGGAAATCTGCGCTTAGACTGTGCAGAGGAAAAGCGAATCTGCCTCTTCTCAGGTCTCCCCTTTGGCAAATCGGAGCTCTAGAGGTTTTCCCAGAAACGTCCACACTAACCTCAGCCTCCGGACTCTTGGCGACGCAATGTCAGGACCTGCCCCGGGACATTCGGTTGCCAGTTCACTCTGCAACACCCCTTTCACTGGAAGGTTCTTTATGGGAAACTGGTCAGAATGAGGTGGGTTGCACTCAAAAACACATTAAGTAGCTGAGGAAGATTTAAGAAAGGAAAAAGTTTACTCCCCTGCTGGCCAAATCTCCGGGAAGAGAAATCCCCATAATCTGACACAGTGTCAAGTTCCCCCTTTTAAGGCGAAAGAGGAACGCCCCCAAATTCGATTTCTTTCTACCAGCATATTCCACCTCCTCATTTTCATTCGATTTAAATTCACAGCATGACCGCCTCTTTCATCTTATTCTAAATGTCACTGCGAAAAAAGGAGAAGAAAACGTCAAAAGATTAATATTTCCAAAATAACGCAACTGCAATGATCGCCCTTGCTCTTTTATGATGTTTCTTGAACCCAAATCAGTGTTTCTCAATTTCCTCTATGAAAGTTTCCTAGGTTAGCTTGTAATTAAGGCCTAAGTAAAGAAAAGAAAGCCACCAAGTCTAAACCACATCCACTCTCACCCCAAAGACAAAATACTACCTCAGCATAAACAAAAAGGAATAGCTGCCACATTTCTATACACACAGAAAATATATCATGTCATGCAACAACCATCTTCATCTTTCTTCGAGTGATGTTAGTGTTTAGATGCAGCTTTAGATTAGATTTCACTTTTGGTCCTTTCCGTCCACAATTACAGCAACGTGGCATTATTGATGTTTCGTAGATGACATTGCCACTTGTAATGACACTTTTCTTGATCCTGCAAATGCTGAAAATCTGATTACAAATACACACAATCAAATCAACAAAAGACTTTGTGAGCTTATTCCACTTTACTATTCCTCTCACACGTATAAAAATTGAAACAACTTGTGAAGGGAAAGAAATGCAAGCTTTCTGCAGCTTACTACAAGTAAACTCTAAAACAACAGTTGTTATTAACACTGAATGGCATTTCATAACTTGCAAAAACTCTCTTTATGATCTTTATACAATTCTGTGTATGTGCCACTGCGAATGTATTGGATTGGTGTTATTTTTATTAAAGGATTCCTAGGGCAATTTTAGGATGTTTAGTGAGTTAGGTTGGTAGAATAATGTTTTTAGGGAATTATATCTTATATACCTGTTATTTGGCCCCCTACCTATAGACCTTATGAATAAAGATACATTCTAAGCACAGCACAACTGAAAAGATCATCATAACACTGGTAGTTTCAGGATTTGTGGTTCAGTATGGCTGTATCCTATGAGTATTTGTGCTTACCATTACAGAAGTCTTATCTCTTATAAACAAGTAAAAACATTATGTAGGGACATTGTTTGCATTCACAGTGGACAGAATCAAACAGAGCACTGATTACTGCATTCAGTGCACAAACTCCACTGACTTCTCCACGATTTGCTCTGTAATTACACTCAGTATCCAAAATCACCAAAGTCCTCTGGCCGCTCCACTCTGAGTGAGCCAAGGTGAAACTCATTCCCAGGACTGCCGGCCTCAAGCCATGTATTTTGCTTCCATCCAGATGGTTCTGTGCAACAGATCTTTAATACATTCAGAGAACCAGAATAGGCAGCAGTGGATGGCCGTATGGAAGGATGCCAACATCGAGGAGGAGGGATTAAGATGCATAAGTCACAGTGGAGGAATCACATTTGGACCTGATACTGAACCAAACATTTATCATCCAGACAATCTGATAAATTATCTGATATTTACAACATGGTTTAGTTAACAAGTCAGAGGGCATGTTGATTGTTGTACACCAGAGCTGTGTTTCTTATACCAGACACCCTTTTTAAAAGTTCTTTAATGCTGTAACAAAGAAAAATATCCAAAATTGTTGGTGTTTGGCTTAACAGAAACTGAAAATATAACATTTCATTTTATGGAAAAGATATGGAGAAAGCCCGTTCTTGGTGACAGCTTGATGTCATTTTTTTTTTTTTTTTTTGTTTCAATGGTGTGTGCACCAGTCTCCTTTCCTCAATTTTGAACTGTGTTTAAAATATTGTGATTGTAATTATATGGCAGTGCTTTAATAAAAGGCATTCTCCATTATTGCAATTGATTAAACCACAAAGGTCAATTCATTTCAGGGTTATGAAGAGACATTCTGATGTTGTGATATGTTGAGAAACAAATTGTACATCCTTGATGAAATACTGCCTTCTATTGTATCTTTTCAAATTTGTTAAATAAATAAAATAAATCTGGACAAGGACACTGCTGAGAGTTACGTAGAAACAGAATATTTCCTGTTTCTACGTAGCTCTTGTGCTGCCCATTTAAAAATAAAAGATGTCCAAAATGTAATGTTGTGTTTTCCATTTCTTCCATTTCTGAATGTTTGGTTTCATGAAAGAGTGGAATGGTTTACAGCTGGAAACCAGGCTGGTTATAGCTCTGGACTGACTGAGCTCATGCAAACATAGTATCCTGCCTACCCAGTCAAAAGATAAGAAAAATGATTTTGGATTTTGTTTAGCTAGTAGAAAAAGCAGCACAGAAAACACAAATGCCAGGTCTGATTTCTGATTAAGTGAATAGCCGAGAGTAGACCTCCAGAGCCTTCCACTGGCAAACAATCTTGACATAATCAGAGATTTGATTCGATTCAATTCAATTTATATACTGCTAATTCATATATTGGATGGTAAAGACCCCAACAGGCAGACAACCCCTATAAGCAAGCACTTGGCGACAGCAGGAAGGAAAAAAATCCCTTTTAACAGGAAGGAATGACAGGGGAGGGCAGCCATCTGCCATGACTGGTTGGTGGTGGTGAGGGCAAAGAGAAACACCAAGGTCAGAAGAAGCGCACCACTGCCATCTCTCTGAGCTCTGAATATTCTTGATTAGTTTGTTAATTGATTAGCAATTAGTTTAGTAGTTTATTGTTGTTGTTTTGGGTTTTTTTTTAGAGATCATCTGCAGAGTCATTTGAGATATGCCAGCAGCTGAACAGTGATTCAATAAATCGTAGGTTATTAGCAGTTTTTTTCTTTTTCTTTTTCTTTTTCTTCATCCAAATTACCCACATCTCATTTTCAACTGCCCACACATAAGAGGCTAGATCTGGCTGAAAAAGAAATTACAATTATAATAAGTGTGGGAGACAGGATCAAAAAGAGCAACAAAATAGTAAGTCCACAGAGAGGTACTTCATGTTCCATGTTTATACAGTATAGTATTGCATTTTCTAAGGCAGTATCTATTTGAATGACAATCAAACAATCAGGAAACTGTGTTTAAGAAAGAACATTTTGGCTCCCCTGCACCGCCTTCTCCTGCTAAAATTAACCTCTTCCCACAGTCTGCCATTCCACCCAAAGATTACAGCCATCTGTGTCTCACATGTTCTGTTCAAAGGCTTGCTTGAGGAGTATAACATGTCTGAAACGTCACAGGCATCCTTAGCTCTTCCTGAGATTTAGCTTTAAGGGGTCCTGATAGTTCTCACGTGTCCTATAAAGCGGCCTGTGGTGCGCGGGTGAACGGTGGCCTGCTGCATCTGTAATTTTAAGATGCTCAGGGAAAGGTGGATTTGGTCACTTCATGGTGTTCAGTTCCTCTCTATTCTAAACAGGGAGGCGGAAACAATTAGACAGACATATTTTAAAATAGGAACAAGATGCCAGCCATCTGTTTACCAGAAACCTGCACATATCTTGAACATCATCTCTGCAGACCAAGCATGGAAATAAACAGTACTGTTTATTTCATCCAGCTGAGCTACACCCATAAACAATAATGACCTTTGACCTTGCTCACTGGCATTTGGTATACTTTTCTTTTTTTGACCCCACTGGTGGGTTAGTGAGAAGGAAACCTGTTGCACACATCTATATGACACATGATTGGAGACAGAAAAATCAAGCAGCATCTTCACAGGAGGAATTATTTATTGAAGCAAAGTAAAAACAGAAAAAAGTTAAGAAAATAAAATGTTTTTTATTTTCTCTCCCAGCATGCTTTAGAGGCAAATCCAAAATAAAATGTTTTTTATTTTCTCTCCCAGCATGCTTTAGAGGCAAATCCCTGACCGACTCCACCCACAAAGTTTCCAGCTCAGGGGAAGAGAGGAACTGTAAAAGAAATGAGAAGCTAGTGTTTACATGTGACTAAAATAACCGAATGTTTCTCATATATTATCATTTAGTGAAGCAGAGCACAAGGGAAGGAAAAACTATGTGAAATAGGACAGTGAATGTAAGAGTGAATGGTTCCTTATCTCATTGTGTTAGCCCTGTGACAGTCACGTGGCTTGTCCAAAGTGTACCCTGCTTCTCACCTGAAGGCAGCTGGGATAGGCTTCCCCTGTGACCCAGATAAGGATAAATGGATAGATGGATGTAGCTGATTATCTGACCTGAAGTCCAGTGCACAAAGTTAAAATAGGGACAAAAAGAAGACTTCAACTATTTTATTATATTATATATTAGAGTGATCCTTAAATCCATCTCAGACTCTGCATCACAGCACAGGCATCCTCACCATTCTGAAAAGCCCTTATATTACCACATATCCACTGACTCATGTGAATAGATTCTTCTATCAAGTTTGCTCAGCTACGCTGCTTCTAAGTGTTTTAACCTTCTAAGGCACATGGGTGTATTTCTAAATATACATATGGATGGTTATGTTCAAAAAGCAAGCTCGAGCTGATGACCTCCTGGCCATGACTCAGTTTCCCTCAGTGCCCCAGTATGAGGCTAAGACCATTCATCATGTCAATAGGGAGCCTTTCATAGGGGTGAAAAATCAGAGGCCCTGCGGTGGAGGAGGACAGACTATGAGTCAATTCCCGCTTGGTGCTGCCCAGGCCAGGGCTTTCCAGCTAATGACCCTAACATGTGGGCTTTTCAAAACAAACTTGTTTTAAGTTCTCTGCATGGCATAGCAGACATATTGTAAAAATTTATTTAAAGCTAAATCTGAGACTTAAATGTCAGTGGGGGGATTTATCTTCATGGATAAGAGCTGTAAACTTGAAACCCAGTTAAGATACAAAAATAAGGACTTGAGACAAGAAAGAAATAAACCTTGAAATGTCAGATTTTGATTTCCACAGAGCCACAGATTTTGAATATTTTGTTGATTTTTGCTTCTTTTCTTGGATGAGTGGACAGATGCACACCAGGACTTAATGCTATAACGGTGTGGTTACTAACAAGTGTCAGTATACATATAAAATAAACCCAAAGGGGCTTCACAAATAATGAAAACTACACTGGAACTTGAGGCATTGAGTTGCTGTTGCTGTATTTTATTGTTGTTCTATTAAAAATTCTTTAGATTGTACAGTCTGAGAAACATCATGGAGAAACATCACCAAAACAAATACAAATCATAAATTGAAATAAACAAATGCACTCATAATCAGGGGCTCTGGCTCAGGAGATGGAGCAGGTCATCTGCCCTGTTGTCTTCACTGCAGTGTAGCTGTTGGAGAAAAAGCTTAGGCACTGAAAAAGTGTTTGTTTGTATGAATGTGTGTGTGAATGAGGTATATTGTAAAGAGTGCATAAGTGGAAAGGATAAGAGCCAGTCTGTTTATTCTGTAAAGCAGCTGAAACTAAACTGATTTTCAAACAGAAGTTTCAACCTACAAAACTAATGGAAAATGGAGCTAGTGAAAACACCAAAAAGACTAACTGCTGTTAAAAACTGAAATAACTGCAAGCTTACAAACATGAGAAAACTAGAGGATTTCTGCATGAAAGGCAAATTGAGCAGGTTTGTTGACAAAGGCAAACAGTGCAAAAAACATTTTGTCACGTGGGCAGAAAATCTATTAAAAAAAACATTCAAAACAGTCAGTTTTGTCCTTATCCACAATTATCCAGCTAAAATTTAGGGCTACAGGACTTTTGAGAGTGAAGATACATTTCTCCCATATTTGCTTCTCTTGATTAAATAAATAAATAATTAAATAAATAAATAAAATGAACTAAAAATGAGGGGGTCAGGGGTTAGGGTTGGATTCATTGCCAATGATGACTTAGACCTCGGGGTTTAAGAAAAGGAGCTCATCAAATACATGATATTTATCATATTTGGCAACACAATGCTGTTAAATTGCAAGCAGCAGGAAACTGGCGCTGATGCCGCTTGCAATGCAGATAAATTAAAGAGCCAGTTGCAATGAGCCCCAAACCCAAACTCAGCGGGTCAAAGCACATTCCTGCATCGCATTCGTTTTATATGAAGACGAGGGAAAGAATGTTGCCTGATTCATCCTGGGTGCGGGAGCAATACGCCGAGACCACACTGTATCCCAAATTATTTCCATGTGAAGTTTCTGTTATTGCTATGCAAATAGCTTCAGCGCAGTGATACACTGGGAATGTGTGAAGAGAGCTTGGGCTCACTGACAAGGGGATCCCAGAAGAAAGAGGAAGGCATTTGCATCATATTCAGTTGCTTTTGTTCGATCTGCCATTTGTGTTACAAACTGAAATTTCCCTTTGTCATTCACTGCTGAAGTAGTTTTTTATTCTCATGTTGAAATATGTTGGAATTTTAAGCATTTCTGTGTGGAAATTAAATCATCGTGGCCGTGGATAGAACCAGGAAGGAGCAAAGAAAGAAGAATATAAACATGGAACAAACAAACAAAAAATAGAGGTTCATTTACACAAAACAAGCTAAACTGCATCTGTAGGTGATGATGATATTAACTATACTATTGTACTGTATGAATATGTGGAAATGAGCTATATGAGTTATATCTGCACTCAGGAGTCTTGTTAGTTATATTGCCACACAGACTGGATAATGACTTACAGACCTCACTCTTGGAGGAGTAATGGGGCTGCTAACCTTGAATACAAGCCACTAAGCCATACACATGCATACACACAACATGTCTAAATCCAAACACATATCAAAATAGATGTCCCATGCCTTGTGGAAGGAAATAGCAGCTATAATAGACCACAGATGAGGATGATTATGAAAATCTGTCTATGTTGCACAGTAAAGAGATCCAGGCTGGACACCGGATGTTTTTCTTGGATTGTAAGGTCAATCACGGTTTATAGGCATCTTTAATAAGACTGCAAATGTGTTAAGCCTCAAAGATTGTTCAGACTTGGATCATTCTTACTCAGGAGGAAATGTCTTTCTCCCCAAGTTTCATCTAATAATTCCACATTGTTTGGATAAATTACAGTATGAGCCTCTTTACAACATAAAGAACTTTTTATTGGTTTCCTCATTTAATTGTGTTTACTTTATTCAGTATGGCCAACAATTTTCATTTTCAACATCACTCTTTGTTCCCACTAACTAATATCAGTAAAGGTAACCTGGAATCAGTCACGTGCCTGACTTGTGACTGCAGAGATTACAGAGTGCAAAACTGTGTTATCATGTTGCTATTTCAAGGTCTAGAAAACGTACGTTAAAACTGTAAGCATTTAAATCTTTACATTTAAATTTTTATTGTTCCATAACAAGGTTACTGCAAGCAGCCTATTACGTTCCATAGTTGTGTGCAACCTTCAGTGGCAACAGAAAGCACACTCAATGGAAAGGATGGAGGATGTCTGGTTATATTGTTATGGACTCATAAAAATCAGTATATAGAGAGGTTGGGGTTCTTGGTTGATGAAATGTTGGACTTGAGAGGCAGCAATTTTCACACACCTAGAATAATTTCTCCTCATTTTAGACAAATAGTGTCTTTCTGTTTTAGTCATGAATAATATAAAAACCTTAACTTCATGTTTATTATTGTAAATATGACTACAAGGTCACATGTTGTAACACAAAATACAATCTTTGCAATCGTCAAAGTCACCAAATTAATTCAATTTTACATAGTTGCAAATCACAGCAATAGATGCATTAAGGCAAACAAAAGACCCTACAGTAATACAGAGACTGGCAACAGTGGGGAGGAAAAACTCTGCTCTAACAGGAAGAAACTTCCATACACTCATTTCTGACTGTTCACATGTTACACAGCTCCTAATTATGAGAACCAGGGTAAGGGTGGAGCAACCATCTGCTGCTACCAGATGGGGGGTGAGCAGTGGGAGAATCAGAATTAAATCATTGATGTCCACAACAACAACTAGCTAAAAAAAGGAGCATACTTTGTCAGAGAATACAACAGTAGATCACAGATTTACTGCACAATTTATAAGGAGGAAGCTCTCAGCCTCTCTCTCCCTGTCCAAACCAGGACCGAAACCAAGAATGCGTCAGTTTGAATATCAGATTTTTTTTCTCTTAGTCAGAGCATTAAAACTACAGGTCATGGTCAGCCTGGCAGGGGAAAAGCCTCCCTGAGCTGACGTAGCTGAGGGCACAGCTATCGGCCTGAGAAACGCCAAGCTAACAGTTTAAGCCGCATGTCAAACGCACTATAAGCTTCTTGTGAGATGAAGAAAAAAATGGAGTAAGCCATGTGTTGGAAGCAGTAACTGGCTTTTACTCTGAGAACATTTTGGCAAGCTCCATGTTGTGGCTGTAAAAGCAGAAAAGAAACCCACGTACTTTAAAAGTCCAATAATACCTCCTTTTTCCTCAACAATGCCCACTATCAGTAAGCATACTTTAATTTCCTCTAACTCCTCCACATACCTCTAAACTCATTGTGGCCTGAGGCTGAAGGATTTTGGATTATATACACTTTTTTCTTAGATGCATGTCAGGCAGCTGTTAATTTGGCAGCAATTATAATACATCAGACTTGCTTTTAATGACTTGAAACCAACTTCCTAAAAGGACACTGATATAGCCTCAAATTTATAGGATGTATACTGACAGCAATGTTGAAAAATACTAGATTCTCAATTCTGAACACATTTAGTTAAAAAACAATCAAAGTCCTAAAGAATTCAAGAGTTCAACTAGGCTAACAACACAGACAGGCTGAAAGAGAAAATATGTAAACCACTTTTTTAGAAGTAACTCACTAAATGAATACACCAAAACCTACTTTGAAGGAACGTACAATACAATAACACTTCTTTGACATATGCTGTTTGACTGCTCCACTTGTCCTACTCCCTGGACAGAGTAGTTGTACACTACAAATCACAAGTTTATTAGCTCCAGAGCTGAGCAATGCTCGAATTCACAAACAAAAACTTAGCAGAAGCAGCCCTATTCTTCCCTAACAGCAGGGAAAATCCAAACAGATTCTGAATTAAAAACTTGCTACCTACACAGATTTCTAAAGACAATACACAGAGTTAAGCTCAGTCCCACCGGAAGCCAAAGAGGTGATGAGATGGAACATTTCAAAGAATTTTACAACAAATCTCAGCAGCTCCCTTATGTTGAGGTGGATAACTGGTAGACATGTCTTTGGCAGTAATATTACAGTGCACAAAAATGTATGGTCATGCACATTTGTGAAATGCGTTATATAGATAAAATTATTGGGCTACACTTCTTAATCTCTGAATTCAGGTTTTTTTTTTCAGTCCCTTTGCCACAGATGTATAAAATCAAGCACCTAGTCATGCAGTCTCCCTTTACAAATCTTTGCAAGTGATTTAGAGAAGTTGCTGAATTTCAGTGTGGGGATGTAATGCCACCATTGCAACAAACTGGTTGGTGAGATTTCTTCCCTCCTAGATATTACAAAATGAACTGTAATTAACATGTTAGGGAATCACAGCAACTCAGCCACAAAGTGTCAGACCATGTAAAGTTAGACCAGAATAACCCAGTGCATACAAGTCAACAACACTCTGCTAACTCAATAAGTACAGATTTCCAAACCTCTGCTGGCTTGATCATCAGTAAAAAAAACTGTTCACTGAGAGCTTCATGACATGGTTTTACATGGCTGTGAGGCTCCTGTAGTAAACTAGTACTTTTCTCTATATAGTGTGCCTGTAGATAAACCCGATCTGGCACTCTTTCTGCTTTAAAATACTGTACAGGGTAGAGCGAGCAATATATTTGAACATGAATAGAGAATATTATGTTTACTACTGAGGTGGCACCTCAATGATTTTAATCTGCATGCGAAGGGAACATAGTCCTCTGTGTGGGTAAGTCTATAATGTTTGAATAGTGCATTCCACAGTCAGGCTTTAGAATAACATTGCCTTCATGCACAGTTACTGCTACAAATATTTCCAAATGCCTCATCAGCTACAGATCCAGAACATTTAAGCTTTCATGCACAAACTGTACCTGTACAATCACGTATAGGACATGCAAGAGTTCACAATCATGTACAATCATATTTGCAGCTTATATGGAATACACACACACACTTTATTCATGTTTAAGTAATTTGTATTTTCTCAGATGATCTCTAGATTATTGGTAATAAAGCATATATGGTCATGTTTTAATGATGACAGGACAGGATAGAATGCTAGAGAGTTTATTTCCATAATTCACAGTTTTAAAGTAGTCCCTATTTATTTTATTGTGGGCCTTTGTGCAAAACATCAGTTTATCTATTGTCTGAAACAAGCCACTTTCACTCCTCTGCTTTAAGGCCAGGGTTCGTCTGATTGGCTGCCCCTCATAAACAAAACACGTGGACAGCAGATGGGGCTGTGGTGCTCACAACCAGAACTTTGTATCTGAGATGACCATATAAGTATATATTTCTTTTCATATCTTATACCTTGTAATATAAAGTAATATATAATCAAACCCAAAAGCATAAAAAACAGTCTGAAATTAAGCCTTTGTGCTCACAGAGATTATTTGTACATTTTTGCATACTTGTACATCTAATGTAAAAAAAAGAGAGAGAAAGAAAACTATGTCTCATTTTCCATTTCTGATCTTCTCTGACAGCTTGGTACAAGACTCACTAACATGAAAAGTCAAATCTCTTCTCTTTATCTCCATCTGCGGTATGTGGAGAACTTGATCCCTGGTTATAGCAATGGTTATAGACCATTCTGCACATCAGAGATCCAGATTGTAAAAACCTGAGCTGAAACAAACTATTGCTATTGTAGGTGAATCTGTTTTCCATCACAAGTACCCCAAGTACCCCACATATCCCTTCAAAGACCATATGAAACAGTTAGAATGGAAATACCTGCATTCAATACAGGGGGAATTAAGAGCCATCAACTTCTTCTGCTAAAATAAGTTCTAAATTTATTTTGAAAAACATATCCAGTTAGAACTCATTGTCTGAGGAACTAGAGAGAGGTATTAACATCATGTCTGGATGACAGTGTCCTGGGGCCTTGGCAAATCTGGTGGTCAAGTTTACTTTGGGGAGGATTAAGGACGAAAATGTTTGCTCAAGCCAAAATTTCTCTAGCGTCTTCGCCCGCCCCAGTCGGTGTCTCCTTGTGCCAGTTCCCCCTGAGGCTAGCAGCTTAGATGACCACTGGGCACCAAAACATCGCTCATGTCTGGAGTTGGATGAATAGAACCCTAATACTAGGTTGAGGATCCCATAAAAGATCAGATCACAGGCAGACCTAAACTAGCCGGAGCCCTATCATTAGAAATGCAGACGCACCTGTACAAACATGCACACTTTTGAACACACACCCACATCATGGCCTTAAAGAGGTCAACATCCAAAACTAAATGTTTAGCAAGTAGCACACTGTAGCTCCACTGTGGATCCTGGTATTTTTTCTTAACTTTGACACTGGCAGCAATGAGCAAAAGGAACATGGTGTGTATCACTATGGTTCTATTTTATTTAGTGTGCTCATAATCATTTCAAATATTTTAATGCTGAAGAAAAAAAAATGCTATAATAACCTTGCTGGGTAGTAATGTTATACAGCCAGGGCAGGTAAAATAGATTATAAAGGGGACAAATGGCAGATATTTTGTTGGCTTCTTTTTTCTGGGTGTGTTTGATGCTGCTGTACTGAATGTGTGTATGAATGAAACTTGTTATAAAAGTGCCTTGAGTGCTCAGATTGATTAAAAAGCAAGTACGGTTTACTATTTACTTGGAAAGGTGATGAAACCTTCTGAGTAGTGGCCAGCCTATCAAAATTTCTCCAAGACCACATCAAGGACTCATCCAGGAGGTCACCAAAGGTCCCAGAACAACATCTTAAGAACTGCAGGCCTCACTTTCCTCATTTAAGGTCAGTGTTCATGATTCAAGAACACCAAGGCTCATCTCACATTTACCAAAAACATTTTGATGATCCCCAATACTTTTGGGAAAACACTCTGTGGAATGACAAAATAAAAATGTGAACTTTTGAGATGATTTGAGTACTGTTACATTTGGTAAAAACATAACAGAGCTTTTCATAAACATAACAACAACAGTCAAACATGGTGGTGATAGTGTGATGGTCTGGACATGGAGGATTTGGCGTGATTAATGGAACCATGAATTCTTTTCTCTACCAGAAGATCCTGAAGGAGAATGTCTGACCATCATTTCGCTGTGGATGCAGCGGGTACCTATCGCACCTGGTGCATCCGCAAAGCCACTAGCATTGTCGAGGACCCCACGCAGCCCTCACACAGGCTCTTCATCCTGCTGCCTTCTGGCAAGA
>NW_024582641.1:300056-358607 GCF_018398535.1 Haplochromis burtoni | reverse complement strand
CACACACACACACACACACACACACACACACACATACATACATACATACATACATACACACACATACACACACACACACACACACCTTCATACACGTCACTACATCAAGCACTTTTCGCACAGTGTTCAGTCTCTGCACATTTCTCTTGCACTGTTGTGTCTGCACTGTCTCGTGTCTGTATTGTTCTGTTCTGTCTGGTGTTGCACTGTCTTCGTTTTTGTTTATCTTTTTGCAATTTCTGCACTTTATGTAGTCCTGTGTTGATTATCTGTTATGTTATATGTAGCACCATGGTCTTGGGGGAACGTTGTCTCGCCTCACTGTGTACTACACCACTGCACATGGTTGGAATGACAATAAAGCCACTTAACTTGATTTGACTTGAAGCACACTTAGTTTATGCAGTTGGACAATGATCTGAAACACACCAGCCAGTCCTCCTATGAATGGCTAAAATAAATAAATAAATGAAAGTTTTGTGGTGGCCTGGTCAAAGTCTGGACTGTCATCTAGTTGAGTTGCTTTGATGAGATCCTAAACAGGCAAGTTTATGCTTGTAAACCCTCCAACATATATCACTCTCCAATTATATCAATTCTGCCAAGAAGAGTGGACCAAATTCCTTCACAACAATGTGAGAGGCTGATAAAGACATATCTATTACTTGGTGCTAAAGCTGGTTCTACCGGCTACTGAATCATGGAGTGTACTTAGTTTTTCACAGGACTTCATAGGATAAATAAAGGATGGATTCTGCCAACAACTCTAACTGGTTGCATGGAAAAAATAAAAAACTAATCTGAAAACATTTTTATCTTGGCCTTTGATCATTTCATTCAAGTCTGTTAAGTGTTAGAGACCACACTAGATGCTTCTGCATGGGTCCATTAACAAGCTTTCAAAGGATAATATTAGATCCTTATGCAAGATCTGAGTATGAGAAAACAAAAAGAGGAGGGACAGATGAAAAGTGTGTATAATAGAATAATCATTGTCAGTTGCATATTTCCAAGCTAAGGGCTTAAAACATTATTTCACACTGGTCTCATGTGTCTCTCTTTGCAAGCACATTTTGAACATGATCACAGACAAACTGGGTGTAATTATAACATGATAAATAAATATGTAGTCTGGTTTATATTAGATGCTGCATTAAGAGTTCAGAACAAAGCTTCAAATAGTCTGCAAAAAACACAAAAATTCCAAAACAGAGCCGAGCTAAGCTTTCCCAAGTGTCCCATACTTTGAACGCTTTGTCATGTATCCAACAGCCCCATTGTGGAGTAGAGAGGCAGACAGTCTGTGCTGTAATAATGTTGACATTTCACAGAGACAACAGGGGTGCAAGTGCTACAGTCACTGTTCCATTGAGCACCAAGTCTCTTCAACACAGACTGCATAACTTTCTCAAACAATTACACAAATGACTGCATGAAGCAGTTTCATTTTCACATCATCTGGGATTGAAACTGAGCAAGACCTGATATAGATGTGCACGCACTCAAGTATTATGTACCAATCTATGCAATACATTTAATAGTAGGCATAGCCAGCTCTTGTACACCCTTGGGACTGACAATACACGCGATGGGAAAGTAATTTTGTTCCACATTTATCTAAACAGCTCATCATGAAAGCTGAAGTTGCTAAAGAACGATTCTAATTGATGTGTGGTGGATCCATAGCTGTTCCCACAGGACCTTTGTTTGTGATCAAGCTTAAATGGCAGGATTTTTGAACAATGCTTGGTAGAACACATCACAAAGTAGTGCACTGCTTACTACATCCTGTAATGCAATTCCTTCATTTTCAAGAATTTAGTAAGTTAGTTATTCTTAACAGAACCTGAAGCTAGCGATGCTAGTTCAAAGCAGCAAAACTCAAGATATAATTGCTGATGATAATTACTTCCTTTCATGGAAAGGGACTCAAATCCCATTGAAACACCAGTCACAGGTCACTTCCATGTTCTTCCCCAACTCTCTCCACCTTCCTCTTCCTTTTTATTTCCTTGCATATCTCAGGCGAGCCAATGCATCTCTTATGGGCCATGTTTTTTTTCTTTTTTTTTTGTAATGAACTTTATTGGCCAAACAATGAGTATACAACATACAGACAGATGAAGTATACAAAAGAACAGAACATGAACACACAAAACCAGGGGTGAAAAAAATTATAAAAAATCAACATATAAATATTGTTTGCGAGCCTTTTTGTTGGTGGAGTCTGATATTGATTGTATGTACAATTCCACATCCTTAAAAAAAATGACAGAAATATGCCGTTTTATTAGTAAATTTACATTTATGGATAAAAAATGTAGCTAAAAGTATTAACAAATTTATTATAAAAACATTTATCATTCTTTTTTGAGAACTTAAAGAAACAAAATAAAACATTTTCCCATTGTAAAGAAAACTACCTTAAAATATGGACAATAACAAACCTGCTAAATTCCTTCCAGAATCTCTGTGTAAAAGAACAGTACCAAAAAAGATGTGTCACAGTTTCTGGATGATCCCCACAGAGAGTGCAATTAGTATTTATGTCTCTTTTAAATTTTACTATGTAGTGACTGGCTGGGTAACATTTATGAAGAATTTTAAATGAAACTTCCTTCACCTTATTTACAATCAGATGTTTATGGGAGACGATCCAGACTGTCTTCCAGTTGATATCTGGAACATAATGGTTCCAGTAAGATGTTATATATGGGAGAGAGATGATATCTTCTTGGAATAAATTACGTATTCTCTTATTGCTGTTACCAAGTTCCTGTGAAAAGCAGATTTTTCCCACTGCTGACTCAGCTGGATCAGAGAGTGACTGAGGTACATATTGAGCTGTCAGTGTTTTTATATAACATTAAAGTACCTGAGGGTATGGCACCAAGCACCATTGAGAATTCCCGAACACTGACAGGAAAATTATATAGTGCAAGAAATTCATTGTAAGTTAGTAGTTGTCCCTCTTTATTAACCAGCTGAGCCACCAATAGGATCCCATTTTGGACCCAAGTTTCCAGGAAAAGTGATTTATTTTTAAATAAAATGTCTCTATTGTTCCAGATGAGGCTTATGAGCCATGTTAACACCTGTAGTTTTCAAATAGGTTTGGATAGCTTTTTGCAGGATAACATGGCTGACATGGTTCTGGTCCCAGGAAACCCAGAACGGGCTGCACAGAGTTTCTGTTCTCTAAGGGCTGCAGAGGAGATTGAGCAAGTTTTTCAGAGGTGCAACCCACATTTTCAACTCTGTTCTTCACCCCATAAATGCATTTTCATTACAAATGTGGTACAATTTAAGGGGAAATGAGCATGCTTTCCAAATGTATGAGATTTATTGCCAAGAAACATTGTTACAACACAGAAATTATTGGCCAAACAAAAATTTCTGTACTTTATACCGGACACACCTTCCCAGTTTTGTACTCTATTTGAGCTCCAAAATTTCTCAGTCATATGCCAGTGCTGCCCTGGATCACTGTCATGTTTACAATTGTACTAGAACACAGGAAAGCACAAGGCAAAGGCAGTGAAGGAACCACCGAATACCACATTAAGAGGAAAGAAGTCAGTCTACCCTGGATCAGACAATTACAGCATGCTATAGCCATTCCTCCACCATCCAGGAGATAACAGAAGAACCTTTGTAACGCAAGTAACAACATATTTGTAACTGTAATGTAATTACTGAATATATTATTGAAAATGTAACCGCAATGACAGGAACACGTTACTTTGGAATGTGCTCCACTCAGCAGTGTCGGAGAGTAATCAGGGCAGAGCCTAGACACCAAACCTTAGTTGTACCTGCTGCTGTAAAAACAACAACAACATTTTTTTAATGTAGTGTGCAGATTTTCAGTGTTTCTGCTGCCCTACATATAGTCAAATGCATCCAATTCTACTGTCGACATTGAGCATGCAAGGTCAGCAAGGAAGATGTCAGAGGTGAAGGCTTTTGGATTGGGTAAGTAATTGCATTTTTTAAAATATATTTTCAAAGAAGAATGTGCAAGTCTGATGGCATGGAGTTGGTGAAGCAAGAGAATAAGCAGGAGAATGATGCCAGTGCTGCAACAAATAGCTTTGTCCTAAAACTGTGAGAGAAATGAGCCATTGTGTTGTTTCTCCAAAGATTCTAACAATGTAGCTCACTGTGCAGTGAGGTAAAGTCAGCATAGTTAAATGTAAATATACAGTACGCTGCAAATCTGCCTGCAACTCCTAGCTTTTAGCTAAAGCCAAGAAAAATTAACCAGCTTAGTACTGTTTATGTAAGGGAGGATCTGTAATACACTGAAGCATTTTAAAAGTAGTGCATTCAGAGGTAAATGAACAGTATAATGAATAATTGCTGCTCAGTTACAATGGATGTTTATTGTTGGTAATGGAAAAATGCTGCAACAAATCATTTCTTGGTCAGTGATGTTATAACATTAACGAATAATATAATGTTCCCATAAATGTGACTTTTAAAAGAATGTTTCTTTTAAAAAAAGAAACTCAACAGAGTTCCTGAGGCTGGATTCATGGAGTAACACCAGTGAGTGGGTTATTTCCATTCACTGGCGTGTCCACTTTTCAACCCCCTCTCACAGGTATTGTTCACTGAAAGAATGCAGACAGAAATTGTCTCAGTCTTCGTATAAAGCTGGGCATACACTGTGCGATTTTTTTCAGTCGCGTTAAGCTGGGCGTACAATGAGAGGCAATCAAGAGCTTTAATATTCTAGACGATCATTGCACCAAGACCATAACTTTGTCCCATGGAGTCACACAAACCACCTGCAACTCAACACCTCAAAGACTAAGGAACTGGTTGTGGACTTCGGGAGGTCCAGAGAAGGTCCACTGCCGGTTCAGATAGAGGGGGAGGAGGTGGAGGTGGTCAACAAGTACAAGTACCTCGGGCTGTGGGTGGACAATAAACTGGACTGGTCATGCAACACAGAGCACCTGTATAAAAAAGCCCAAAGCCGACTGTACTTCCTCAGGAGGCTGAGGTCTTTTAACATCTGCAGGAAGCTCCTGAGGATGTTTTACCAGTCAGTGGTTGCTGGAGTACTTTTCTATGCTGTGGTGTGCTGGGGGAGCAGCACAGCAAAGAAGGACTCATCCAGGCTGGAGAAACTGATCAGGAAGGCTAGCTCTGTGGTCGGCATGAAGCTGGACACTCTGGTGACAGTGGCAGAGAAAAGGACATTAAAGAAACTGCTGGACATTATGAACAATGCTGGGCATCCTCTGCACACGGCCATAAACAACAGAAGAGTCTGTTCAGTGACAGGTTGCTTCTCCCCAAGACAAGAACTAACAGACTTAAAAACTCCTTTGTCCCACACGCCATCAAACTGTTTAACTCCTCTCTGGAGGGGAGAGGGAGGGGAAACAGGAGGACAAAGGAGGGGGGAACAACTAAGCTGTAGTGCCTCTTCACCTCACTGTACAATACCTTGTGCAATACTTTTGTAAATAGTCAACAGTGCAATAGACTCAATACTTGAAATGTGCAATTCACTTGTATTTTTATTTTTTATTCCTATTTATTCTATTTATCCCCTTTGTATATTTTATTTATATTGTCTCTGTATTTATATAGTTGGTTTTTGTGTGTGTGTGTGTGTGTGTGTGTGTGTGTGTGTGTGTGTGTGTGTGTGTGTGTGTGTATATATAACAATTCTGTAACTGTAACTTCGGTCGTTGCTGTGCTTTTTTTGGAAGTCGAATTTCCCAGAGGAACCCACCCGAGGGATTAATAAAGTCACATTTCTTACTTCTATCTTATCTTATCTTATCTTATCTTATCTTATCTTATCTTATCTTATCTTATCTTATCTTATCTTTATCTTATCTTATAAGGGCTACGTTCACACTGCAGGCGAAAGCGCATCAAATCCGATTTTTTTTTACCCATATCCGATCATGGTGTGACAGTGTGAACGGCACAAATCCGATATTTTCAAATCTCGATCTGGGTCACTTTCGTATGTGGTACTGAATCCGATACATATCCGATGTTTTAGAAAGCAACTGCTGTCTATGTCGCATTAAATCCGTCTTTTACGTCACTGACACAAGACAGACGCCAATTATCAGCACCGGAGAAGCGCCCGATAAGACATCGCGAACGCTTCCTGGTCGCTAGATGTCAGTGAAACTGTTGGGAAGACAACGTTGGAGAAACGTGACATTTTATATTAGGGGAGACCGGGGATAGTTGTAACGTGGGTCAGTTGTAACACTTCCAATTTCTCCAATCAGGGCTAAGTTTCAAATGATGTGACTCATCCTGTGCATGCCCAATCAGTTCTGCTATCACATGTGAAAAATCAGCACATTTTGTCAAACACAGACAATTTAACACGAAAAAAAGTAATTTGTATGCCAAAAAGTAAGTTTTTCTACTTTATTTCAATTTCTAATAGCATTATCTGCTTTGCAGTTAAACTCATCAAACTTAAATTATGTTATTTGTATGTCTATGGGGATATATTCTGTGTAGGTCTTTAGTGCTAATGTTTTAGCCGTTGGCTGTAATGTTAGCTAGTTCATGGCTATAGGAGTCTGGGTCAGTTGTAACAGCAACAGTCTGGGTTAGTTGTAACAATAATGCAGATGTTACAACTTACCACACTATTACTTTAACTTATATTAAACAAGTTGGGGCAACGACATCAGCAGAGAGAGGTTCACTGGTCGCTTTTGTATATGCGGTTAATGCCATTGGCAACACAATTCCTCCACTGTTTGTGTTCCCACACATACATTATGCAGACCACTGTGTCAGAGATGGACCAGTAGGAAGTACTGGTAGTGGAAATAAATCAGGATGGGTGCAAGAAACAGATTTCCTCATCTTTCTGAAGCACTTTGCAAACCACACCAAGGTAAGCCATGATAAAAAGTAATGGAATTGCGATGCTGGTGAACAACTACATTTTTTCAGCTTCATTGTTATGTTCAAAATTGGTGCAAGAGTTGTAGGTTATAATGCCCACTGAGCCAATGAGGCCAAACTCAAGGAAGACCAACCAAAATTAATGAAATATTCAGTTGCAGAAAATTCCATAATTTGTCTTTTTTGGGGGGTTGGAATATGTTCAAAAGCTAGATTTCTGCATTCTGTCACACACACACATAGCTACATAAATGGATGTAAGTGCATTCATGTGTTGAATAAACAAAGATTACATGTTAATGTTTTGTTAGTACCCTTATTTCATTGTGTTACATTTCACCCCAGGATATGTTACAACTAACCCAGACTATGGGGTTAATTGTAACATTTCACTCTTTGTGTTTGAGACCATACCATGCAATGGGTAATTGTGCTGCAGAGAAAATAGCTGCACTATTTAATAGCAGAGACATGTAAATACTTTGCATTACATTTTGAATCCACTACCTTAAAAGAGCTCCAATTTACAGACAGAAATGTCAAAAATGTTACAACTATCCCCGGTCTCCCCTACTGTATAATCTGCAGATTCTGACAGAAATCTGCAGCTATCCTTTGAAGCACCGCTCCTCTCTAAAACAGCAATAAGGATAATTATTAGGTTATTTACATTATTATGTAAATAACAAAATAACTTAAAGCAAAAATTGGGAAACGTAAAGTCCGAAGTCTTTATATTAAGGGCCATCAGTCAAATATTGTTTGCTCTGGGTCTAAACAGAGCGCGTTGTGTGTGACGTCTTCTTTTGCGCATGCGGGCCGCTTTGAGAGTTCACACTAGAGCGTGTTTGCTGTTGCATTTTATTTGTAGTGTGAACAAGCAGACAAAAAAATCGGATTTGATAAAAAAAAAAAATCGGAATTGAGCATTAAGACCTGCAGTGTGAACGTAGCCTGAGTGTATTCAGACATATGAACTTAAACAGTGTCTCAGAAAAATAATGTTTTGATGATGGGAAGAAATATTTAGAAAATGTGTTTCACCACATTAAAAGACTAAAAAAAAGTCACTGCTTTTAAATCATTTCAATGAACTGAAAAGTAGAGTCTGTGCACGCAGCTCTGTCTCTTTGAGGGACACATGTGTTTGACTCCAATCCTCCTGAAGTCACACACCAGCTCCACAGCTGGTTTGACAAATGAGAGCCATGAGTACTGTTCACTGATGGGAGAGCACGTTTGCTGACAGACAGATTGAGGAGAGGCAGGGACAGGCTCTGGCTGAATTTGCTGCTTTTTGCTCCATAAATGGCACAGATGGGCTGGACTACATGCTGAAACTGAAGCAACAAGCGACAAAGATAATCTCAAAATAGCTCTGCAGGAATTTAAGTAATAATGCCTTAATACACATCTGTTTTCCTTTGATCAACCTTTACAAGTGTGATGACATAACTTTTGGACTGTAAAAGCTATTATAGGAAGTTGGGTTTTTTTTTTTGTTTGTTTGTTTGTTTGTTTTTTGCCTTGCTAGCCATGCAGTTTGGGGAAATGCCAAAAGTCTCTGTGTCAGCTGGCCCACCACTTTGATACAGATGGAAAAGACTGGAAGGGTCTCCATCAAATTTAGTACAAACACTCATGGTAATTGTTGTATCCAGTGAATAATTAATGTACCCATCACATCGCAAAGGATGAATTTAAAGCAAAACCATGTTCTTTTCCAGTCTTAACCATGTAGTTTCAGTGGTTTACTCTAACCAAACATAAATGTGGCCCCAGAAAATACCTGAAATGCAGTCCATTGCTCAACAGTTACCCACCAATCTGCTTATAGAATAGAACAGAATAATGCTTTAATTGTCCCACAAGGGGACATTTGGTTGTAACAGCAGCAAAAAACCACATATACAAACAGAACAGGACACAGGACATAGAACAGAAACACACACAATTTTTACATATTTACATCATGGACAATAATTACCAAGACAGAGTACTGTACAGTTATTAAAATTAAAGGACAGATAAGTGGCAAACCCAGTGTGACACGTGTAGACATGTATGTAGACACGTAACTTCCAATAAGTTAGAATATATATAAACTGAGAAAAGTAATATGCAAGTTACAACATTAGAAGTTGTTCTGTTGATTAGTGTACTTTACACTAGTTTAAAGTCAAAACACTCATAGGTTGCAACAAACAAACACACAACATAATCGTTTAGTTAGAGGAAACCATGAGGTTTCACATTGGTGGTTTTAGTGAAATTTCTCAACTCAACTGACCTCAGCGTTTCATTGTGATGGAATGTGGACAAGTGATAAATGACTTTTTGCCTTCAATCGAACACATTCTTATTCTGGGGATGTTTTGCCAGATGTTCTGCAAAGTGCGGTTTGCTGTAGGAGGTCAGAGTCAAGATCATGATGATGCCGTTCATTGTTTCCGCTGGGGGATGAAAAAAAGGCAAGAATATGAGGAAATGAATTGCTTCGTGAACAGTCTTACCCACTACTTGCAATGCTCGCACTCCTTCTGCTCTACTCGTCGGGTGAGGAAGCAGCGAGGCTCTGGTTGATCACAGAGAGCATTGGTTCACGTCTTGAGAAAGCAAACAGTGTGAGAATTCGTAGCTTCTTCGTTTCAAAGTGATCGCTTTACTTGTAAATATAGTCGAAACTGCATCACAGCCATTATGTTTAACTTCTGTGCACGGTGATAATGTCAGATGACGAATATGGCAAATACTCGAAAAATTGTGAGTCAGCTTCAAGCTGTTCTTTGTGTTGAGAGCTAATTACCAAACGAAAGCACAGTAGCGGGCAAAACTAATAAGGTGAACATCTTAAACATCATGCCTGCAAGACATCCAAATGTTTGCATTGTTCCTGTGAATGTTTAACATTTAAAGCAGTCACTGGCATGGCTGACTGAAAACAGAAGGTTGCACTCTTTACACCATGCAGTTTGTAACAGCTTGTGTTGCTTTTCTATTTGAGTGCAGGTTTTGCAACAGCCAGGTCTGTAGAGAGCATGGGCTAAATGTGTCTGTCCAGAATAAACAGAAGCTGGATTCATGTGTTAAACCTGCAAAAACAAACCTATACAAGGACTACATCATATTCACACACATACTTTATGTGTTTAAAACAAACTCACAGCTAAATAAAGTGCAAAGCTTTCTCTCCCTATTGTGAGTTCAAGCAGGCCTGTGTCCAAAGACCTCTCAGTAATTTTCCGAAACATCCTCCTCGTTTGTAACGGGGCTGAGTAATACGGGTGTTTTTGTTTATTTACCCTAAACGCAGTTCTGCAGAGTATTCAAATATTTTTACTCTGGAGAAAAATTCGGTGTTAATGAACAAAAAAAGCAAACATGCACAAAAAAAATACACCTAATCATAACCATTCTTCTAAAACATTTCAAGCAAACCGAGCATTCATAGTTTTTCATAGTATTTCTTGCCAAGTGATGTCATTGGGAAGGTTTATGGTTAATATGAGCAACAGGTTTCCTGCTTCCTATGTTAGAGCAGACATCCTGGAACCTGAGGAATCCCAGCCTCAGTCCCATGAGACGAGCCTTTGACCCCTAGCAGAGGTTGAGTCAGTTGGCAGCCACTTCCCACCAAAACTTTCCACTGATGTCATAAACAACCTCTACCCAGATTCAGGGGAGTGAGGTTGACAATCCTAGAGTTGGCTGCCTGCTTATGACAGCAGCCATTTTTTTCTTGAATCCTAACCATCAGGAGTTACAGACCTCATGCTGCTGAAATACTCTTTACTCGAACTGGCCTTGCCAGCAGTGTTTAGTTTATAACTCAGAGATTACTGACAATCTCAAAACTCACACAAAATACTTTTTGTGTGAAATCTGACAAAATTGTGCACACATTTACAAATCATTTTAAACATTTAAAAATAAGACACCTGAAAAAAAACATGAAAAAAACATCTTCATCTGTTTCAACAACAACAACAACAAAAAACATTCTCACGCCCTCAGGCAGTGGAAAAGGCCCCCATACCTGTCCTGCTAGATGTCAGCACAGCATTTGACACGTCTGATAACAATGTGGTTACATTACTGAGATTGGAACATATTATTGTACTAGGGTGGTTAAAGTTATAATCTTACTTGTTCATGTAACCAGTGATTTACCATGTACCAAAAATATCGTCATGGAGTTCCACAGGGTCCTGTGCTTGGACCACTACTCGTACTTTTGTACATTTTTAATACCTTATGATCACTTCTCTTAGGCATTATAAAACATGTTGGTCAGAACCACTATAGTCCAAAGAAGACTGATTTACCCGTCTGTAGTAAATTACATTTGGCTTCCTGCTTTCGTGGGATCACCATAACCTTCAATGGCCAACAGTGATAACAGTTATGACATCACAAGTCAGATATCCCATGAGATTCGCCAGCTGGATGTGTAGAAAGCATCAGCTCAGCCATCAACTGTCATTTGGGCTGAAATCAGGCGATCTGCTGGAAATATGGCTGAGCCTGATTTTTGTGGCCTTCCTCAACTAATGGCATGATCAGTTTATTTTATAACCATAAAAAATAAAAATGTGCATTTCATGTTAGGGATTGCTTTTTCAATAAGCAGGTAGAAGTTGGTCAGGTTAAAGCACTCTTATTTGTGTCCATTAGGGGAAACTGGTATTGCTAGAGTGGTTCGCTCACACATAAAAAGCATGGAATATGCATAATAAAGGTTATCAATGTTAAAGTAACATGGATGTTAGTTCAACAGTGATTTGAGGTTGCATGAAGGTTGCCTGGATTTCCTTGTTAGATTTTGTAGGAAGAGAAATTTGTGTTGATTGATTGATTAGAAGACGACAAAATAAAACATTATCAATAGAAAGAAAGAAGAAATAAATCAAACACAGTCTTTTTGAATGAATTTTAAACCCACATGTTTTCCAGATGATTTAACCAATGCAGTATTCAGGTAGCTGCAACCCTGGGTTTATGATGCTAACACTGGAGACAGAGAAAAAATGGCTGTATCAGTCTGAGGCACCACGTTTACCATGCAACAGATGAGACCGATTTTAGATGTAGATAAATTTAACTGTCTTAAAAGGGTCATTGACCAGGGAAACAATGTCAGAGTGTTTTGGAATTTTTACGTGCTTTTTGGAGTTTGTACGTGTTTTTTCTCTACGGGCCACCGCATATATTTCTATCTAAACATATATAAATAAAACCACTTTTTTTTTTACATTAGTAATTCCTTTTGTGCAAAATTTTATATTATTGTTAATAATAAATTAATTAAAGCAACAAAACAACCTGAAGAGCCGGTTCGGAGCCGAAAGAGACGGCTCTTTTTAGTGAGCCGAGCTGAAAGAGCCGGTTCTCTAAAAAGAAACGGAAATCCCATCACTATTTCCCTGATTACCTTACGTCAACTTAAGCCCTTAGTTTTCTTTTGTTCTTTGTCGTGCTGTACTATTTGTTTGCTTGGACAATTTCTCTGTTTTTGAACCCTGCTTTTTCTTTTTTTCCCCTTTTTTTTGCTACCTTACCTGAATAAAGGTTCATTTCTATTTATTCAAACCTGTCTTCGAGTCTGCATTTTGGGTTCAAGTTCCCCATAAGCCACAACAGTATCTTAAGTTAATATCCCCATATTTGGGTATATGTCAATGTTCTGGGGGATCTAAGTAACAAACCTGACTTGGATGAAACAAAGAACTGATTTGGAATTTGATGGTTAAAGGTCTCAGTCTATACAGAATGCGTAAGTCTGGATAGACATGTATGTAGACTGTAATCTGACAAGCCACAAAAGGCATAAATCCACATAGTGGCATTCTATGTTTACTGTGGGTTAGACTGGAAACACACTCATGCTAGTTGTTGTGATGTAAACCACTTACACATTGTTTTGTCCATTGTCTCAGGGTCCAAGTCTGCATAATGGATGTGGAGTGCAAAGTTAGCCACAACTTGTGGCTAACTTTGCACTCCACATCACATCACTACACTCAACATCAACATGGGAACCATTCCAGCCTGAACCTTAAATTATCCTTTAAATGTGTCCAAAAACATAAACAGTTGCAGATTGCAAACAGTGTTTTGTTTTTCCACTTTTTTGTTGTTGTTGCACTTTTAAAAGTCAAAAATTTTCATTTTGTTTTTTTTGGTAGGATAATTTTATGTATGCGAATTCATCAGTACTGTTGGCTACATTAAGAAAAACACTGTGAAAATGTGGTACTTTCAAAGCTTAAGTAAAATTTTAAAATCCCTTCATTAACTTCAGGAAACCAGACTGTGCAGTTCAGGGGTTCCATCTCTAAAGAGTACTTGCATACTGGCTTTTTTTCTGGCTAAGTGTTACATTTGTTACAAAGACCAATAGCAGTTTAATTTCTGTACGTTTCAATGTTTGTCCAAAGTGCTTCTGTGTATTATGGACAAACATCTCCACTTTTGTCTTGTCTGTCCAACAGATGTTGTTCCAGAAGTCATGTGGTTTGTTCAGATGCAAACCTAAACCTTACTGCCATTTTCTTTTTAGAGAGAAGACACTTTCTCCTGGCAAACCTCCTAAGCACGCCATACTTGTTCAGTCTTTTTTAATTATTTAATATACTAACTGAGGCCTGAACATTGCACAGTCTAACCTTGGGGTGAATTTGATGGGATGTCCACTCCAGGGAAGAGTTTGGCATCAACAGACACCTGAATGCTCCAGTCCATCAAACTACCAAGACTTGTGGTCACACTCTCTGATGATCAGTGAATGAAATGCATTTGATCAGGAGCAACCTGGCTGCCCTTAAACCTCTTTATACATGTGGTGAGGGTCCTTATTTTTTCACACAATGCGTCTACATTTTTACTTTTTTTTGTTAAATAAATAAAGGCACTGGTTTTTTTTGTTTTAGTTCATATGAGATTGCAATTTTGACACCTCTGCTAAGGACCAGGTGTTTTTTATTACATCCTTAATCTTAGAACTGACAGATGATGTGCTTTCTTTTTGCCATGACTGTAAGAGAGAGAAAAAAAGCTTCTCATCAAACTCTTCAGCAGGCACTCCTTCAGCCAGTTTTACATTGCCCTATAACACAGTGCATAATAGAACCCTTTCATGTTTGCCTATCTGCCCAGTTGTTTGTTTTCTCGAAATAGTTAAGCAAGCATAACACCCACACACCTGAACTTCTGCTGAAATGTCAGAGTTTCAGCTCTGGCAAAGACAGGGAGCACCAGGTTTTTGAAGATTGTTTTCTTTTCACAGACACAATCACCACAGGAATGCACTGCTGAGACGCATAGGTCAGAATGTGTTGGAAAAAAAGCTGTGAAGAGCCGCAGAGAAAAGGACTTGCTTCAGTAGTGTGTATGTCTGTGTGTGTGTATACACAGAAATGCACACATATAAACACATATAAAAAAAACAACACATATACATGCATGTATACACATGTATATCATATACCTGCTTCTCTTTAAATATTCCCTTCAAGGTTACTGTGAATGGGCACAGCACTGCACTTATACTTGTTTGATTTATAAACTGTTTATTTTTTCCAGTCTTAAAAAGAGGCTGGACTCTATGCCGCAGTTTAAAAGCTGTTTCAGTTTGCACAGCTGGTTTAATTAGAACTTACCTGTTTGTATTTATACAGTGTTTGGAGGCAGAGGTGTGTATTATTGTAAATGATGCAACACTTCCATCTGTGGGTCAAAATTTGCAAGCACATTGTCCAGTGGGGCTCTTAACTTGGCATTACATCGTTATTCTGATTAAAACTTCAGTTTGTTCCAGGCCAGACAAACTCCTCATGTGCATTTGTAAATGTCCTGTGAGCAGCCTGCCGCCTTTTGGTGATTTCAAAAACAAGTCCTGGGGAAACCTTCAATAACGTGCACACAAGAGGGAGCTGTTAGTCCAGTATTTCTCCTTGACCTGGAGTGACCCATTAAGAAGCTGCAAGGTAGGAAGACCTCCCCGAACCCTCACCTGGGTCATTTCTAACACAAACCGTATCTTGTGAAGATTATTTACAGGTTCTCTTTCAGCTTGAAACTCACTCCAATTTGCTTAACTGATGCCGTCTTCTAACTGTTTTTTGACTGATCGCTTTCCACAGATCACCTTTCCTTGTTACGGTGTTCATTGTTGAATGTCTGCTTTAAGAAGAAGTAGGCAGGTTTTAGTGTGCAATCACCTCCCTTTTTTTATAAGGTACAGGTCTGTGGGACTATGTGCAGAGGAAAAAAAAATTGAACATGCTTCAAAGATCTGTTATTAAGTTGTTCCACAATTCAGCCATGTCTGGTTCAAAATTTTTCATTTCCTTGAAAGAGCAAAAAATAAATATACCTGCAGTAAGAAAATGGATGAGACTTGTTGTAGTCAGGGGCATTTCCAGGATTTCTTTTCCACAGTGCACGAGTAAAAGTTTGTTCTTAATCCTGCTTATTATACAAATGTTTTTATCATCCAAACATACATATGTAAATGTGGTAATTATGCAGTGGTAATTATTATTGATTCATTAATGTGTGTATCACTGTGATGGTGTACGCTTATATTTTAAAATCTGCAAAATAACGTGTAGCTAAAGCTTTTTTTTAAAAAAACAAAAAAAATGTATGGAGTGTAAGTACAATGTTCGCATCCATATTGCAGTTGAGTAGAAAGAGAATGCAAAAATGGGGGTCTGATTTATTATATAATTCTGTCCTGCAGTATCATACATAAATAATACAGTATGCATTTAGGGTCTCTGGGTGGTCCCAGTCTATTGATTGAGACCTACTGCCCTCTAACAACCTGTGGCACAGTTCAGGAGTGTTTGGCTCCATCTATAATTACAGATAAAAACACATTCTATTTTATAGAAACGCAATTTCTGGTGTGTTTTGGTTAAAAGACTTGTTTGTGGCGCTTTAAAGAAAATGAAAATCAGTTTTAACTTTAACAAATAAAAGCATACACAGACACAGTGAGTCGGTCGGGTATTTAAATTATGAGTGGCAGTGAAGTCAACACTTTTGTGTCTGTTTAGGATTTCTTTGATTCGGTCAGTGTCTTTGTTCCCCCTGTACCGCCGCGTTCCCCCGCTCTCCATTTTCCTGAGGGGCCTGCAGTCAACTTTGACCTCCACGAAGAGTTTGGTAAATGCCTGCGTAATCCCCACGTCTGTGTTTGCGAGTGTTTTTATTCACTGTTTTTGCGCAAACGCCATGTCCATGTGTGCGTGTGCGTAATCCTTTGGTCAGCCACTCAGGAGACATCTTGTCTCTGTCCATCAGATCAACCTGACTGATGACACGGCATAATCCTTTAAATCATTCGCCAACAAGCTTTTCCTAAAGCCCTGGGGCAGCTTCTCCCAGCCAGATCAATACTCCCAACAAATCAACCACTGAGCCAATGTTTTGTTTCTTCTTTTTTTTTCCTGGTTGAAATACAGCCCCCTGGAGGGTTTACAGGAAGAAGAAAAATTTGGGAAAAACCTGAATCTATTCCAAGCTTCTAGCAGTGCCAACTCTGGCGGCCCCCCTTGAATAAAGACAGATGATCAGAATGGTCTGACAGTGAGTCACCGACATCCACAGACATGCCTGTCTCTTCCTCTCAACCCTGGTTTTCACCTCAGCATGGAATGTGAAGGAATGCTCTTCAATTCTTATGGCGAACAAACCAGGATAGGAATCAACTCGCCTCCCTTATATTTGCACTTACGAGGATGTGTGCAGTCTGGTGAACAGATATGAGAAAATTCTTGGGGTGAGAGTCATGGTTTGAATAAGGACAGTGTTTATAGTATAGCAGAAATATGTGGTGGAACAGTTAAAATAAGCTTGTTTGTGCAGGCAGTGCATGCATACTGTGCACATTAGGCAAATACAACTAGAAGAGGGTTTGAAACTGAGATGCAGCTGCACATCTTGAGAATCAAGAGGATGATGGAGGTGGTGTCACTGATTGCAATTGTAATTCAATTACTGCACCTTGTGTGTGTGTGTGTGTTTTCAAAAATCTCCTGCCAGCCTCATAGTGTTCAACTTGGAAAGTGTCACGAGCAATAATTCAGAATTTTCTGTTTCATTTAATGATTTCAAAAAATTACGTTTAACACCATCTTAACAACTCTGCCTGGATTTTGACAGAAAACACATTTAAAAGAAGTTTTGGAAACAACAGCATTAAAAAACCCAAAATGAAACAAAAACTGAACAACGTCAGGCAACTCATTCTTTAATTTTATTTTTAATCTTTCGTCAACAAACATTGCAAAAGTGAAGTTGAACCATGGACTCCCCTTGGACAGAGTGCTTTGTGACCCACCCAGAGCTGTGTTGATGGGAGTGGGTGGTCCATTTTGATAAGATTCTCATGGTTCCCATAGGATTTAATGGCCTGACAGACAGAAACTGACAACCTCTAGTTAGTTTACAACAAGATCTCTGTGTGTTTTGCACTTACCCTAAGGCCACATACCAAGGTGTGTTGTGTGTATGTGTCTGTGTATATGTGTGTGCCTGTATGCCTGTGAGCTGTGGGGGTTTCTAATAGACTAATGTTATCTAAACTACCCCAAAAGGCATTTTATTTTGAACAGGCAGCTGTTAGATAAGATCGCCTCGGTGAATACATTAGCACCCATCGGCAACCATTCCATCCTTGTAGTCAGTGAATAAGGCAGGAATGCAGGGCGGTGGTGTGGGTCAGCTGTCTCAGAAGCTTCTTCGAGCCAAAGGGGATAATCAGTCATTTCTCTGACACCAGGCTACAGATCTACGTATCTCCTCGGGCAGTTTCCACAGGTTACTGTGGGAGCTTTTATTTTGACAGATACCTGTTATGTGCAGATTGTTTTTTAGGTAGAGTGGGCTGCTTAGCATTAAATCAAAATGGGGCTCAGACATGCACATCTGCACGTATATGCCCTGGCACACATGTAGGGGTGTAAGATGAAGCCTTCATGAACTGTGACCAAGCACCCTGAGTCAAAGGTCAAGCTACTGATTTGCCCCACCCAGCCCCCTCCTCTTGCCATGCTTCAGAGGGAGGATGCTGAACATATCATGACCTGACAAGGTGCTCGAGACATGACCCCCCCAAATCCTCCTCCTCAATATTTCCTACTGCTTCTTTAATGCCCTCATTTCTTTGAACAAGTTTGGCATAAATCTTCCTCACCCTTTGTTCCTTCATTCCCACCCTCATGTTGCTTCTCTTCGCTCCTTCTTCTCCCTTCTCTTTACTCTCTTTTTTGTCCTTCTCGCTCTCTTCCCTCTATAACTGGTGGAATCCCAGCCCATCCACCTAAGTGCCATCGTTTAAACAGGGTAGAATGCTCCGCTAATATATAACCAATTACACTGGTCACATTTCCTGTGTCTCCTTTGAGCTCTCTGCAGGCTCAAAGTGCCAATCAGGCCTGGAATGCCAGAACATGGCTCTTATTTGCCAGGGGTCAGCGCACCAGTAACCTCACATTCTAAAGAGCCATTGTTCCCATGGCTAGAAAACTCGGGAGAGGCACACACACACACACACGCACACACACACGCCACCACACACACACACACCCACACACACACACACACACACACACACACACACACACACACACACACACACACACACACAATCACACACACACATACACACACACACACACACACAAACCCTGGCCCCTAGAGGCCCCACATCAAGGGCCTGCTCTGTTTAAACAGCATCCGCCTGCATAGCCACCCGCCATGAAAAGGATTAAACAAGGTGTGTGAGCATGTGTGTGTGTGTGTGTGCATATAGGTTTATACACTGCAAAAACATGTCTGTGATAATGACTGATTTAATACAGTATTTGGTCAAAGTATTCGATCCATGTGTATAAATGTTTATTTTTGTTTTTATTTAATAATAAATTGCACTTTGTATGCATTTGGGCATCTGTGCAAGAGTAGGAGAACATAGCAGATACTCGGCATGTCTTGCTGATCTAAAGTGCCCAAACTGTCCTTGCACAAGGCATGGTGACAGAGCAAGGATGCTTTATAACGCACAGTGCAGAGCTTCGACATTCTGTCGACAGGATATGAAAACACAAACAAGATATGACTCAGTGTGGATGAACACTTGTCACTAAAGTGAGTGTGTTAAAATTGAAAAAAAAAAGAAAAAACTCTTTGGCTCATTCTTGTCTGCAGTAGAGATATTACTGTTGCTGGTTGTTCAACCATGCCCATATGGACACTGAAGTATTATATCGACAATAATATTCTTCTCTATTCCTTTTGTTACATTATTTTCATACTCATGTAGAAGATGAGGCCTGATTTGCAGTTCGAATACCAGTTCATCGTAAACATGGGGAGGTGATGGGGCTAGGATCAGGGCTCAGTCAAGTTCTTCTTCAAGAAATAACTATTTCTTTGTGAACTTCATTTTGCGCATAATCAGGTTTTTGCACCACAATGAAAGTTTAATACTGTCTTAATTAAATCCATCCTTCTATCGGTCTATATTTCTATTCATTTACTTGCGCTTATTCAATCAAGGGTCTAGTATAGTTAGAGAAACTCTAGTAAACTGCCCTGATAGAGCTCCTTGAATTCTATTAGACTTCAGTGCACAAACCCCTCCATGAATTAACACCTTATGATTGAGATGTAGTTGGGCTTGCCTCAACACACAGATTGGACTCTGGAACCAGTTCCTTGAAAAGGGCTGCCATGGGTGAGAGGCAGCAGGCAGGGATAAGTACATTTTTACCCCACTGGTCACTTGCACAGTAAGCACTTCAAACCCTATTCAGGCAATGATAGTGTGACCTGGAGGGATGTGACTGGGAGCAATGGCCTACCCAGTCCGAATCCCAGTGACTTATGAGTTAACCACACAACATTAAGGGTGTTTATAACTGAATGTAGCACCAGAACAGAAAGTAGCAGGTTGATAATAGATTTTGTAATTATATTATCAGATCTGCGGCCTTAAGTCTTGGACAAGTCTTGGGTGAAGATAAGGGCAGAGTGGTAAACGATCATCACCTAGTGGTGAGCTGGATCAGGTAGTGGTGGGAGATGCTGGACAGGCAAACGACACGGGAGTGGCGCTTTACTATGTTCAACGTGTAAATCGTTAATAAATCCGGTGTTAATAAATCTATTAACTCTGGCTGGATAATGGATGTTTACTGTAGAAACAAAGAAACACAAAACGAAGAATCACAAGTGTCTCAATGTGAACATAGGCAGCATTAACCTAGCATATCTTTGTGTGGCAAACGTGCCTGAAGAAAACTCACACTGCCCTTTTCCACATAGTTTACTTTTGTTTTCTTAATCTAGCTCTTTAATTAGGTTTAGGCACTAAAACCTATTGCTTTAGGACAAGATCATGGTTTTGATTGAAATACAATAGGATAGAGACCGCTCTCGCTCATGCCGTGACAAGTGAGAGTGGGAGTGAGAATGAGCTCCAGCCTAAGACACGATAAGTAACAAAAATGCACAAAAGCATGAGCACTAGTATGTTTGTTACCTCGTTTTTCTGCAACGACAAAGAACTTAGGTTAATTCGTGGTCTGCCAGACACCTGTGGCATCCTATATGGTTTTAACTCATGTCACTGGAGCAAATCCAGAAATCTGATTGGCTATAATGTTTGCTGTCTTTGGATTTCAAACAATTATTGGATTCCAGACCTCTTTTTATGTGTTTCAGCAGAAACATGCAAATACATGCACGCACATGCATACACACACAAACACACAGTTTCACACCGGTATGCAGTTATGTTAAGAGAAACCTGACATACCTGATGGATCGAAACTACTCCTACGCTACTCTGTTAACCCCTCAGTGTTCAGCGTGGGAAACAATGCTTTAGCTATGCCAGCTAATTCCTGCTCAAATACTTAAGATGGATGGATGGATAACGGAAACACTGATAAATGCTGACACGGCCTCGAAAAGAGAAGGAGCGTAGAGGGATAGAGGCTCCATAATGGGAAGAAAAGGTGAGGTGTGGAAAAAAAGGAGAGAGACGGTTGTCAATGTGCTGTTTTTCATTTGTTCTCTCCTTTTCCCCTTCCCCTGCTTGCCTATAAGAGATATCTGAGGCCAAAGGGCAGACAGCCCTTTCAGAGAAACATGATTGCAGCCTTGTTGCGAAAGGCCTTTCATTTAGAAATATATGACTTCTGTTAAAGGAGAAAGCTGAAGCATTCCCTCTTCCATCACTGCTTTTCTCTACCACACAAAACCCTGGCAGAGAGAGACCTTGTGCCTCTGAAAAAGGCCTTTCAAGACACTTGTGTTTTCAAGGTCCTGCTTTGAAAGGCTGTGGGTTTACAGACATAAAAATCACCACCCAGATCAAGCTGAAGTGACATTTTTTCCTCTCTCTGTAACATACTGTAATTCCTCTTTTCACTGTCTTTATTACACACACACACATATATATAAATATCTGATTAATGAATGCAGATGTATACACGGAAGTAAGCTCAAAAAATCATTTCCCTACTTTAGTTTCACACCAAAATGCCGTGTCATGCTTTGGCCTTAAACTTGCTTTGCAAGCTACTCTGTTATTTTGGCCTGAAGCGCTTGGAGGTTATGTAGCTTAGGTCAATACCATCTGCGTGTTACCGGCATGCCACAGGGTGATGTCACATGTCCTCACTGATGTCAGCAATTAGGTGGTTGAACTTTTAGATAGCCTCAAATCCTCAGCCTACTGTTCCCGGCTCATACATTTGATATCTTGATCCTTATCAGTGATAGGGGCGCCATACAGCGAATAGACGCTGCTTGCGTTTATGTCACTTAAAAGTGCCTTGTAACATGATATTCTTCATAAATGCAGAGGCTAGATGTGAGGGATGTGAAAGGTTTTAGATGTGGATGGTATGATGAGTTATATTGAGTGTAAGTGCAGCAGGAGCCACATATTTTATTTTTCAGACCAAAGACTGAGTAGTTCTATTTTTTATAGAGTGATTTTACCAACACATAAACATCAAGTTCAAGGACATTCTACAAAGCTGAGGGCTTTCAAATGGTGTCCTGGGCTTATTCACTCTCTCCCTACAGTAGGCTGATTTTTAAAGCACCCCCCACACGTGGGCTTGTCTACTCAGCACATGAGCTGAATGTTGCGTGATGTAGGCCACACTGATAAGGGGAAGACAAGAAGGAACATTACAGTGCACTTGCTTTATCAGCGGCATGTCCTTTGATATAGTTTCACTACTGGCAGATTAAAGGCGCCTGCCGACTTGCAGGGACTGCACTGCGGCGGCAGTAGGCTGATTGTGGACTTGAGCCGGCAGCTCGCACTTCTGCCCTTTCACAAATTTGGAATGACTTGTTAACGGTTGTGTAATGATGACTGTACAGGGCAAAAACTGGAGGTGGAGAGAGTGGTGTGAATGCTCGGGTAAAATTTCATTATTCACCTTAGCTTCTGAATTTCTTTCTCGCACAGGTGTCCATTTATCATATTTGGGATTTCCCTCACTTTCACCTTGGTTTAAAAAACCAGGTCACAGTCTGTCCTCTGACAGATGAACTCCTCTAAACATTATAGTTGTTGGCTGGGACTAAAGTTAGAAACTGAATCGTTTTCTGTTCTCGTTCAGTGTCCCGCATTTTGGATTTCACTGGAAACCCCCTGCAAACAGAACATAAGCTGTTTTCTTGCAAATTAGTGGATTAGTTTATCCTGTCACAGGTTTAACATTCCTCCTTTTTTAAAGGTCCACTTCCCATGCCTGCAAGGCTGGTTTCTATGACAGTTTAAGTTATAGAGATAGAAATAGGTTCCGGTAGGGGATAATCACGGTTTTCTTTCCTTCGACAGCCAGGAAAATCTATCCTACACCTCAGGGTCATTGTTCTTTGTCTGGCAGTAATATCTGCATGCTTTGCACAGCAGGCTCTTAGCAAAATTACGCACACTTGAGTGTCTGCACTCATATATGTATGATTTACAACAGCATATACTATTTGCTTCGTGAGACACAGTTATGAAAACCACAAATTAGGGCTAAAAAAAACCTAACTTTAATGTTCCTAAATATCAGTACAGTCTATAGGTTTATGTTAAAGAATAAACAATGTTACATTTTAAACAATGAAATTGTTGCTTTTCATCCCTCTGGTGCACATTTCTGACAAGCAAATCCTCAGTATGGCATCAGCTGTGGTGCCATTTGTTTGAACATTTGTTTAGAAAGAATGAAAAAGTTAGAAGTTTTCTGAGCAAAGACAGATAGATGGATGGATGGATAGATCTGCTCAGCCATAATAGAAATAATAATAGAGGAAGACATAGAAAAGCCTGCAATAAGATTCTTTTTTCTTCAGCAATCAGACTTTTTATTTCCAGAATATGACTATAAGTTCACACAGTTGCCAGATCTTTTGTGGTAAATTTAGTTGTTTCTGACATACACGGCAGTGTCTTACTTAGTAGCAGCCAAGTGGCTCCTTCTCTTCTCTGGCGCCAAGGCTGATAAGGAAAGCAAAAGCAGGATGAAGTCACAAGGATTTTCTTTTCCAAATACCTTATTTGAGAATTATTGTCAAGTTTATAAATGTTGCTGCTAGTTTAGTAAGTATTCAAATGTTGCCTGACCTTGTGTTTCCAAGTGAGAATCAGTAATACAGTTAAGATGATCGTGGTTCTTTAAAATCACAGATATACACAACATGTTCAGAACATGCAGGAAGTTTTGAGCGTGGGCAGAAAATCTTGCTAAAACACATCTGTTTTATTGAAGTCAGCAGGTGGATGATTAAAAATAAACTGATTTATTATTCCTAAAAATAATATATCAGTCAGAAAATGGTACAGTACTGCCTCTGGGTTTGGGGGGTGGGGTGTTGTCAAGCAAGAGAATTTTAATATTTTTTGGGATCTTTTTTATGAGCGATGGGAAGGTGAGCGTGAGGTGGATCATCAGACTGGTGCAGAGCTAGCAGTGAGTCAAAACGTTCGATTAAGTCTATCTATGTTCAAACAACCACCTGACTGAAAAGCTAAGGCCATGTGAATACAAGTAGGCAAAATAAGTTGCTGCCGTAGGGTGGTTGGGCTCAGCCTTAGAGACAGCTTGAGGAGCACGTAAGCCTGGAGGAGGGGTGTTGAAAGGACACATGGGTGGCTCCCCTTGGAGGTTTTCTAGGCACGCCCAACTGGGACCACACCCTGGAGTAGACCCAGAACTGCTGGAGAGATATTTATGTCATCTGACCTGGAAACGCCTCTTCCCCCGGGAAGAATTAAAAAGGATGTCTTGAATATCCTGCTCAGCCTGCTGCCACTGCAACTTGTTTTTAGGCAGAGGATATTGGATAGATCAATGGACTGATAGTTTATTACTGATCGCACATACATCCGGGGTAAGTTCCCAAACAAAATACAGAAAACTAGCGTGATATCTGACCAAATCTTTTAGTCTTTGATATTATATACCAGTAACTGTTGTTATTTAAAGACATTTTAAGCATTTGACATAGAAATTGGTGCATTAAGAGTAATCTAAACAGAAAAACTGAATTATCAACGTTTCATGGGTGAAGACTCCCCTGACCATATTGCTTAACAACACATTTTTATTTCATGGCACATCTTTTTGGTAATTTTATTTGTAAAATAAAGCAATCAAGATGTGATTCAAGTGCAGATTTTCAGCTTTAGTTCAAGGGTTTTCCACAAAACTGTTGTACTGTCATACGTTTAGGAACTGCTGCTGTTTTTATACATAGTCTTATTGGTCTTACTTCACTGGATAAACAGACAGAATTTTAAATATATGGACTCTTGCTCTGCTAGACCTTTATTGCACCCACCTTTGGTTGATGCTTGTTTGTGGATCTCTCTTCCTCCAGGTTGCTCTTCAGTAACTGAAAAGCATGCTCTGCTGGTTAGAGCCCTGGTGACTGAGTTGGCCATTAAACAATATCTCATTTCATTACCTTGAGTAACTCTTGGCTTGCCTTTGCAATATGGTTTGGATCAATGTTCCCTCTAATTTTTCATGTGTCTGAGCGAGCACACAAACTCCCTGAGCGGTCCCTTGGACCACTGTGAGCAACAGCAGACGTGTGCACTGTGGTCACACCAGCATCGAATCCATCCAAGTTACACGGTTTATTAAAATAATCAAATTACAGCATTTACATTTATGTTAGACTACTTTTAATTAACTGCTTTAGCCCACTTACAATGAAAATTTAAAAAAAAATCTTGTTCATGACCTGTGTAGTATATTAACACTATTGGAAGTAAAAATAACTTGAACTCCAATTTTGAAAACACAACTTTCTTTCTTTTTTTTCTTTTTTCTTTTTTTTATATAAAGCTCTGACTTGCATTATGAGTATGAATCTGTAGTCTGGGAGAGAGTCCTGTAACTCTCTGTCTGCAAAATACAGTAAATAATGACCAATGTTGGGCAATTAATTATACAGTTACTTCTTCAAAAAAGTAACTGAGTTTTGTAAACAGTTTTTTGCAGCTGTTTAACTAAAAATGCAGCCAAGGCAGTTTTAAATAAACATTTCAAACTATTTACAGAACAATCAGCTGTTCTGCATCAAATTTGATGCCACACAAATTATTTGTGCCACTCCAAAAAATAATTTCAGTCCACTAAGAGATAAAGGAGAACAACAGCCTGATACCTGCAGGCCTGACAACAGGAGATGCATCACTCCTGTAACACCTGTAACATTCAGCAGTCGCCTCATTGTTCTGACACACACAACAAAACTATTGACTACACTACACACTAACTACACAAGATTTGCGCTAAACATCGCAAATCTCTCACATGCCAAAACACCGCGTCACTCCTAAAACTTCCCCCTTTCCTAAACACCTAAATGCCATGTTGCCATATCATCTTTTGATTGGTCGACATGGTACATTTTTCGACGAATAGGAAAGGGTGGCTTTTTTTGGTTTTGGTTTTGCTCACTCATGGCGGAGAGTGCTTTCGAGCGTTTTCCTTATAAAACACCATTTTTACCGTTTCTTCCCACAGTAAATATAAACAACGTTAGTATTCAGGAAGAAAACCAAACATTGCATATATATATATATATTTTTATCTTAACTCTGGTTTTACGTGGCCTAGCAACACAATTTAAAAACTGGTATAAAGTCCACACTTTTTCCGTCAATTGTTCCGTCTGTCCTGCTCACATCTCCAATGGTTGTACACGTTGTCATTAACGTGGCCTCACTCCACATCAGCCGCTTTGCTAGCTAAAACATCGGTGTCGGCACATAAGGACGCTGTCATAGCCTGTCAACGACGTTGATTAGCTGCGTATATACGAATGTGAATCGCATTATTGGCTGGACTATGGGATAAGGTGGCATCGTTCTAATCCCATACGGGAGCAGTCAGTCACTTACTGACTAACACTGCAAAACAGAATTGTTAAAATTTTAATTTCAATTCAGGTTAGATTTTTTTTGTGCGCAATGCAGATTTTCTGTGCGCAGAGACCGTGCCAGCAGTGCGCAATTGCGCACGTGCACAGCTTAGAAGGAACATTGGTTTGCCTTGTTGTCCATTGGCACTCTTCAGTGCTCTCCAAGCAGCTCTAGAACATTTGAGTGAATCTGAGCAGAATATAGCCAACACACTTCATAATCCATCCTGCTGCTTCAATCAAAAGTCCCATTATCAATAAACACTATTGGTCCAGTTCCTCTGGTGGCCATAGCTGCCTCCACCAAACTTGAAAGATAATGTAGTATGCTGCAGGTATTTCCTTCTCCATACTTTTGTTCTTGAGTGTAACCATTGGTTTTCACCTTGATTTTAGACTTTGACAATGATATGCCCACTTTGTCAGGAGTGTTCTTGACTTTGCCAGATGTTGCAGACCGGTTTTTCTCTGTTGTCTTTCAGGCCTTTTGCATTCATTTGTTTTAAAAATGTAACAGGTTGTCGATATGGCTGCTCCTAAAGTTTTGCTCTTAAAGCATGTGCACTAGTTTTGCTCTCTTTGATAGAATTATTTTGTTTTTTTAACCTAATGATGGCCTTCTTCACTTTGACCAATATTTGTTTGGACCTTATATTAAGAGTCCCACTGAAAACTTACCAAATTAAATGGTTGGAATCAACTCTAAATATTTTATTAGCTTATTTTGTCATGGAATAACTAGGGAGCAGGCCACACCTGGCATTGAGATGTCCACTGTTAAGGCAGTTGTTAGGCCAGTGCTAGTCATAAAAACTCTGCTACTAGACTTCCCCACTGACGCAGGACACCCTCTTCTCTGATGGATGACCATGACATACTGTGGTGACTCACAACATGTGTCTCTGTTTTTGTTCTTTTAAGATGAAGGAAAAAAAGAACCACAAAAGTCCTCCTAACCATTTTTTTTCTTGGAAAACACCAGCTGTCAAGTAGAAGTGCTGCATTTGTGAACATGTGCAGGTTTGTGCATGTGTGTGTGCGTGTGTGTAGCCAGGACACTGTCTTCATCCAGACCACAGTAAATGAAACAGTAGCTTCTGGTCAGAGATGAGGCAGGACTCGAGGCTGGTTATGGTAAATACAATATGACTCATGTACAGTTGGCCATGTGGACTGAACAGATTTGACTTGTTGTGCCAAATGTTGGTTTTCAGATCTTTGGTGCTTGAGTTCTAGCATCAGTCGATATGGAGCACCAAAAAAAAAATAGATAACGTCTCACAGTTAATAATATAGAGCACATACTGTACTTACAGCAAGTGATGAAAATGATTTTCTTGTAACCTCAAGGGAAATAACAGAATACAGTGTTATAAATTAGAGGGTAAGGATTTTTGCTGCAGGCAGATACTGTTTGCACCTGCTCAGCTGACATAGTTTCATAGTCTCATCTCACATATATATCTCACCTCATGTCCTCCTGAGACCCAGCCTATTCATTTATGTCCTTGTAATGGACATTTGTTTTTGGTCTATATTTTTTGCTTATGCTCAATAGAAGACATCCTGGATCCAATGATATCTCATGTGCTTGGGTGGGAAATCACAAAAAAAGTTAAACTGAAAGGTACTTTTTTCCTTGGTTCCCAGGAGGACATATATATATATATATAAAAAAAACACCCAGCACGCCCCTGCGGGCGGTTTATCCTTCAAGCTCGGGTCCTCTACCAGAGGCCTGGGAGCTTGAGGGTCCTGCGCAGTATCTTAGCTGTTCCCAGGACTGCGCTCTTCTGGACAGAGATCTCCGATGTTTTCCCGGGATCTGCTGGAGCCACTCGCCTAGCTTGGGAGTCACCGCACCTAGTGCTCCGATTACCACGGGGACCACCGTTACCTTCACCCTCCACATCCTCTCGAGCTCTTCTCTGAGCCCTTGGTATTTCTCCAGCTTCTCGTGTTCCTTCTTCCTGATATTGCTGTCATTCGGAACCGCTACATCGATCACTACGGCCGTCTTCTTCTGTTTGTCTACCACCACTATGTCCGGTTGGTTAGCCACCACCATTTTGTCCGTCTGTATCTGGAAGTCCCACAGGATCTTAGCTCGGTCATTCTCCACCACCCTTGGGGGCATCTCCCATTTTGACCTCGGGACTTCCAGGTTATACTCGGCACAGATGTTCCTGTACACTATGCCGGCCACTTGGTTATGGCGTTCCATGTATGCCTTGCCTGCTAGCATCTTGCACCCTGCTGTTATGTGCTGGATTGTCTCTGGGGCATCTTTACACAGCCTGCACCTGGGGTCTTGCCTGGTGTGATAGACCCCAGCCTCTATGGATCTTGTACTCAGAGCTTGTTCTTGTGCTGCCATGATTAGTGCCTCTGTGCTGTCTTTCAGTCCAGCTTTGTCCAGCCACTGGTAGGATTTCTGGATATCAGCCACCTCCTCTATCTGCCGGTGGTACATACCGTGCAGGGGCCTGTCCTTCCATGATGGTTCCTCGTCTCCCTCCTCTTTCTTGGGTTTCTGCTGCCTGAGGTATTCACTGAGCACTCGGTCAGTTGGGGCCATATATATATATATCATATATATATATGATATATATATATATATACATATACATATACATATACAATACATATATATACAATATATACATATATATACATATACATATATATACATATACATATATATATATATATATACATATATATATATATATATATACATATATATATATATATATATATATATATATACATATATATACATATATATATATATATATATATATATATATTTGTATATATATATAATATATTTTTATATATATATATATATATATATATATATATATATATATATGATATATATATATATATATATGTATATATATATATATGTATATGTATATATATGTTATATATATACTGCTTCTTTGTACAGTATACATATATAATTGATTCTTAAAAATGTGGAAAATGGTGGGCTGTGATGATAGTTTGATCCCCCAATCATCGTCCTGGATTTTATGGTTTCAAATGATCTTAGGAGGGGTGAGGCTAACTAGACTCCAATCAGCTCCAGCTGCCTGCTACAGGACACCTGTCACCAGTTAAAGCGGCAACTCCAGTATCCATGACTTAATAAAAAAGGTATCAAGGAATGAAGATGATGTGGCCTCTCACAACATCTTTTATAAACATCTTTTTAATGCTTGAAAGTCCGGCATTTTAACATACCAGTCTATGGAGATCGACGCATGTTTGGAGCAAACCTCAAGTGGCCACTACTGTAACTGCAGATTTTGGCATTTCCATGCTGACTTGATGGACTGTCATGTGTGATACATGACATTTTTTTTTTTTGAGCAACAGCGCAACACTGCTTGGCACACCTCTGAAATCTCTTTATGAAGGTGGTTTACATGCTGTATACTGATTCTTGGGGATGACTGCTAAAGCTAATAAACTTGAATATTGAAATTCAAAATGAAATTTGGGTAGGTGTGTTTTTCCAATGATTTCATGACTTAATAATGAGAGAAACACATTGTTTAGTCCATATTTCAAAAATTCTGTTGGACAGATATATAAACTTGATAAAACAGTCCATATCAAACAAAAGATGTTGTTATGGAAAGACATTTGAAAAGTCCACAAAGAGGAAAATCTTTTAGGCATTTATCAGCTGAAAAAAAAAAACAGACATATAAAAGTCCCCAAAATGTCTATTTTTAATGGGGTTTTCCATCTTTTTGTAGTTGCTTTTTGTTATGTCCTGGTGTATTCACTTATCAGTTATATGCGTCATCCTGTTTTGCATCAGTTTTGTGGTGGTTTTTGCCAGTTTTTGTAGTCATTTTGCCCTCTTATGATCATTGCACATCTCTGTATGGTTCATTTGGTGTCTTTGTAGTCACTACGTAGCTGTTGTAATAATGCTGTGCAGGAGACCCTAGGCCAGTGTCTACTAGTATGGGTCAGGAATTCTTCCTGGAGTACAACTGTTTATGTTACCACATCAGCCGTTTCCAGCAACCAGGACAGCAGTTTACTGCTGCTGAGCTGTTATCTATTTTTGGAATGTGCTGCTTCAGAATACAAGAGTGAAAACATTACACAATCGCTTTCTGATTAAACATGCATTACAGTTTTCACGCTGACTTTCATGAAAATCATAAATCTAGGTTACAAGTTGTTACTTTACATGAGCCTCTTTTAAAAAAAAATCATTAAACAACTTATTTAATTAATTATCTGATGATCAGAAGATTTTAGGATGCTAAAAGTCAAATCCTTACCTGATTACAATTTGGCCAACCTCTCATTCAAGATCATTTCCTCATACATACAGATCATTCCTCTAGACTCTACTGACTCCTTTAAAAAGCAGCTGAAGACATTTTTATACAAATGGGCTTTTAATTAATTTTAACTTGTATGTCTGATCTTATTGTAAAGCACTTTGTGATTTTTATCTGTGAAATGTGCTATATAAATAAATTTTACTTACTTACTTACTTACTAATGTCCAAGGTTGTTAAACCAAAGTTATTTAAATAACACAAAACCAAGTAAAACATTTAGGTATTCTAAAGTATCTTAGCTAACTGAAATAAAAATAATAACTATATTTCTGAAAAAATGAAAATCTAAAAGATCTTTTTGAACTTAGAAAGCTTAACGTCTCTCTGCAGATAATTTGCTCACATCTATATAGGGAACAAGTGCACAATCAGTATTACCCTCTCTGATTTCTCAAGTGCTTATTTCATGAACCAGCCACTGCTATTGAGAGAGAAGCTGCAGGAAACGTCAGTAAATATGTGCAGTCTCTCATGGATTACTGACTACCTAACAGGCAGACTGCAGTATATGAGATTAGACAGTGCTCTGATTTGGCAAACAAGGAACTGTCCTGTCTCCATTCCCGTTCAGCTGGTTCACCTCTGACTTACAAGTACATATAAGTACTGGTCACTGAATGTACAAAAATTAAAAACCAAAATAAGATGTTGCCTTATTGACACAAAATTTGGAATTTTTCGGACTTGAACTTGTAATGTAAAGTACAGACCTGCCAAAAGCGTTTCGTCATTAAAGGATACAATGTGAAAAAACTTGAGTCAATATCAAGCGATAATAAGCTGATCCTGAAATTTCTAAACAATAAAAGGAAGAAATGGGTATGATCCAGAAGTTGAAGCTGTATCTGTGTTTTCGTACATACTTCATGATGTCAGTGAGGTAGTTTGAACTCTTGTTGGCAGAGCTGGGCCCATATCTTAGGAGGCCGAGTGGTAAAAAAAAAAAGTCTGTAAAATAGTGACCAGCATGAGGAGAAAAAGTCTGAAAAATAGTAGTATTATTTTACTATTTCCATATCATTGTACGTTCAGCAACAGTAAGCATTTTGAGCGACAGGCGTAGTTGTTTCCAACTTCTGTAGTTTGACTGGTCAGATCTGTTGTTCACAATCGAAAAATTAGGTTTGAAAAAAGGAATGCCGCAAATGTAAATGGCTGTTTTAACAATAGGTGAGTCTGAAAAATATTTTCAATTCACAAAAGACAGATTTTAGGTGTCCAGTGTGTAAAGGTTTTAAAACTCATTAGTGAAGCTGGTTCTGTGATTGGCTGCAAACTGGACACAGTGATGTAGAAATCACTGAACCAATCACATGGATAATCCTGACCACAATCTGCATCACTTACTGGACAGGCAGCATAGTTTAATCTCTATCACACTGATTCAACTCAGCTACAGTAAATCTTTTACATCACGTCCAATTACTGTACAGGGAATGTGTCTAATAGAAAATCTTTTCTTTTAATAATTCAATTCGGTTTTGCTTTGTTAATTTAAAAATATCCTATAGGATATTTTTAAATTAACAATAATAATAATAACAGTAATAACTAGTATACTAGTTATTACTGTTATTATGATTACTATATTAGTAATCGAAAAGTAATATAGCAATTATATTACTATATTAACTGCTGTAAGAAGTATTTCTTAGTTTGAATTGAACCTAAACAATATCTAAATTACTAAATAATACAAAATAAAATAAAGACTAATTAAAGACAAATTCAAAAATGCAGAACTGTATTAACTCCTCCAGAATGTTTTTATATTGCTGCTAATTTTAGATCGCCTCATGTATGTTCATTCCACAGACACTGTGATGCATGACAGATCTTATCTATTGTGTCAAACAGCAATCCTTACATTTCAATTTGAATTACAATTTTGGTAAGCGGATGGAACGTCTATCTGAAAGCAAAGATTTTAATTATGTAGCCAAGAAGCACATGTACTATGTGCTGCCACTACCACAGTGGAAAGTACAGAGCCACGTCTCACAGTGAAAAAAGGGAAAGCAAATTTTTTTCCATGTTTATTTAACTTACAATTGAAAAATTGTAATTTCTTTTTTCTAAACATACTCTAAACGTTTTGAATGCCTTTTGATTTTGTGTATGTGGACACAAATCAGTACTTATGAGAGTGAAAGTTGTGCTCATTTTTACAAAATAGTGTAGGGAAATTTGTGCTGAGGAACAGCAGCACACGTAATTAGACTAAAGGTCATGTCTATTTCACAAACTGCCGTGAGACTGAGTTGAATCACCACACTTTGAGTTATTTCCAATAAATGTGTTCCTTTGTACCAACCAGGTCACCATGGTACCAACAGGCAGCTGTGCTGGAGGCAGTCCAGAGGTGGACTGAGAGGAGGCTCTTTAAGGGAAGTCTGAGTTCATTTAAATGAGATAAGGATTTTCATTTGATCACATCTTCTATTTTAGGAGTGTTGTGCCATGTTTAGTGAACATTTATTGCACCTTGTTTCTTTTTACTACGATACAATGGGTGGAAACCATGCTAATCCTACCACTGCTTGTAGGATTAAGTGTGGGATTTGTTAAGGCCTGACTGAAGACCCTCTGACATATCATGTTTCAAGTTAGGAATGAGAGGAAACAAAAATGACAAAATAGGAATTACAAAAATAGGAATTTCTAGAATCCCTTTCTGTTTTTATTTGTTTGTGATGGGACTGTGTTTTAAACCTGTCTACAGAAAGGGAAGAAAAGTATTTATCACCCTGCAAATCGCATATGTAGCATGTCATTTTTTTTTACCTGCTATGTCTGTTAACTCCTTTCACTAATTGTCTTAAGATGGACAGAACCCAGGCAGGTATTGCCACATGAAGTTCATCCACGGACTTAACTGAACCCACCCACTGTGCTGTGATTAAAGGCGGTCATTTCTGTGATGGATCACATCAACATCTGCCTGCTTTTCCTTGCTTGCCTCTACCCCTCCTGCTCTCTTTATCCTTCACCATGTATGGCTTAAATTACAAAGATTTCAGCCAGTAGTGACTCATGTCAAGAAAATGCACTTCTGTCTCTCATTTTTTTTTCTTTTGTTTGTTTTGGGTTTTTTGTTTTTTTGTTTTTTCAAATGTATTAATGCCTTTCAATCACACTCACTCTCCATTTGTCTCAGTGTACTCTTTTTCATTTCAGGACATTTCTGCTTCTTTCTTAAAACACCCTTTTGTCATGGATTTGGAGTGCCACATCATATGCTACAGCAAGTACTACAGTGCATCTTGACAGAGTGTGGCAGCACACATCCTCTTCCCATTTGCTAGACCCTCACCCCCCAAAGACCACTGCAAGCCTCAGATCCAAGCCCAGAAAGAGAGAGTTGGGAAACACTTGGGGTTGTAGAGAGGCAAGGATCGGAAGAAAATGGAGCTGAGGGAGATGGATGGACATGAGTTGCGTGGATGAGGAGGGAGAGAAAAACGGGAGCACAATTAGTCATCGATTTCAAAGACAGCGTATAATAAAACATTTCCCCCTTAGGTAAACCGCCCACGCTTTGCTCAGTGAATAAGGCGAAAAGAATGCACGAAAGCCCACTCACCGCCGAGCGGCTCGCCCCCCCTCACTTATGCTGGCGCTCACTCGCTCTCTCTCTCTCCGCCGACACATCTTATAATGGGTTTCACCTCCACCACTCAAACGCGGGCTTTGGCAAATAATAAAATAAAATAAATAAATAATTTGAAAGTAAAACTGAAACATTGTTTAAAAGAGATCCACGCTCGAGAAGTGACTGTCAGTTTTTAAGTTTTTTGGGGTTTTTTTTGCAGCCGTGGGATTTGTCAACAGATAGCAGCACAATGACGAGGGCGTGCCAACCTGGTGAAAAGGACTGTCGGTTTTGAATCCAATGAAAAGCATCATATTTAATGGAGGATGCACTAACGGTTGGGTGACTGGGGGGGGGATACACACTCCAAAGAAAGCCCCCCGAATACAGCGAACATGTGCCAATAAAGGCTAATAAAGGCCACTGATGTCACACCGCCTTTGATGAATTATGGTGAAAATAAAAGTTGAGCAGGGGCGACGTACATTAGCAAGGGCAAACCTCTGTTAAATTAATGAAAGGAGCGAGCCTACTCAGGTGGTGAAAGGAGCAGCAGAATGGTGTGCAGAAACAAATGTAAGCGAGCAGCGCGGTGATTTAACTGACAGCGCTGATGATTGAGACCTGTTTTGTCCAGCTGTTAAAGCGAAATTCACTGTGCTCGAAGAGAAACACAAAAGACAAACGCATGCACAGTTTGCGTGTGCTTTTTCCTTTTTTTTATACTCACCTGAATGTATCCTTGCTGTTACCCGAGCAACAGGCAAAATTTCAAGGGCTCTTGTACTGCACTGGTAGCCCAGACCTCTCTCTCTCCCCGTCTCTCTCTCTCTCTCTAAAACATAGGCTCTTTAATACATAATCAAAGTCACTGATAAAGTCATTGTAGTCCTTGCACAAGCTGACAATCAGCAAATAGTCACTGTTGTTTGGGGGTGGTTGTGGTGGAGAGACAGAACAAAAGAGCAAGAAGTTGAAAAGCAGAATTTCCCAAAACCAGATGGGCGTTTCACAGTGTGTCAAAAACATCAAATCTCTGACAGAGGTTAAATGAATGAGAGCTTTTGTACAATGTGTTATTTAATGTGTGTGTGTGTGTGTGTGTGTGTGGGCACAAAAAAAGAAGAAAAAAAAACACCCTAAAAAAATTCTAAGAAGTACAATGAAAGATACAGAGCGGTGATCTCTGTGGTGTCAGGGTTGACCTGGTGTCCTAACATTTACCCTGACGTTCACGACTGCGGCAGTCAACTGCAACATATGTGAGTCACATCTTTCAGCATTTTTCAACGTTGTTCATGCTCACACAAACACACACACACACACATACATGTGCACACTGCGATCAAGATAAAGGAAACCACGATGAGTCAGGGACAAGCTACAAATCAGCTTTCAACCCTTTAACTAAAGGGAAAACACAGTGACATCAGACGTGACCTTAAACATGCTGATGAGCGAGCTCTGCATGCAAGCGCAAGCACACGCGCGCACACACACACACACATGCATGACAGTATTATTATTATTGTACATGCAAATACGCAGCCAGGCATCTGTGAAAACCCCAGTTTAATTTACTGCATCTTAGCCTTCACCTTTTCAAATAAGTGCAATAGCGGTCAAAGATCTACTGGAAATGTTTCACCATGTGAAACTGCCCACTCTTTGTTTGACTACAATATTACTCGAAAATATTCCCCTTTTCCTCCAGAGTGAAATACTTAATTGGAGAGTTTTCAGTGTACTCAAACTATGAACTCACTTTCCATTTCTCTCTAAACTCTCAGACTGTTTTCAAGTAAGCTAATCAGCATCTCCTGCATTAGTCACCTCTTTACCCTCTCCATCCCTCTTTCTTCATCCCCACTGTCTGCCTTCTGTTAGTGCTGGCAGTGTTTGGCTGTGTAAGTGTCCTTTTGACTGTCATCTTGTCTGGGGCCGCAATACATTTCTCCCTCCTCCACATTTTCTTCCTTAATGTGTATGAGTCAGGGTCTTAAGCACAGGTTGTACAGTGGTAAGTGTTGAGGAGGGCTTTGTGTGTGATGCGTACGTGTGCATATTTGTGTGTCTTTATTTGCATGTAGCCGTGTGTGTATGTGCATGCCTGCTAATGCCAGTAGGCACCATTATCTTTCCCGGTTCTTCATTAGAATTAAATGTCAGAGCAATTACCTGCATTTGTGACTCACCCCTCAGCCAGGTGCTCTTTCTCTGCTCCCACATGCAACCTGCAAACCTGGAATTCAAGGATGCAGATATGTGCAAGACACACACAACACAACGCTCCATACACACTTAAACTTCTAACACACGGTGAGAAAAATGTGGGACCCTATGGCCAAACTGCTCGCCCACAGTTATACCTAACATACCACAAATGAATATCATCACTTGGCATTCTGAACGACAGCAAGCACACCAAAGCTTTGCTGCGTCAAGCCCAGACTCATTCCCGTAGCTCTGGCTTCCTTTTTTTGTGATACTTTCTGCTTGATCTGTCCTGTAAAATGTTGCCAGGTTCTATTTTTTCCAATTAGTCCACCTCTGAAATATTTCATTGGCTACTTTGTGTCACTAATTGTTGGAGGGGATGGAAAGGATGCCACGACTCCAAGGATGCTGATGTTTTAGAAGCCTTAACTTGTGTTTAGTCTTTAAAGCCATTAAGTCTACATTTCTTAACTGATTGTCCTCAATAACACTAAGAGAGCTACAGAGAGGGAAAATAACGTAAAATGAAAACAACATTAACATTAAAATGCACCTTTACTTACCAGCATTATTCGAGGTGTTTGCAAGTATACATTTTTAAACACTTTTTCACTATCAGTTAACTCAGCTTCACAGGACATTGAAATGAAATAAATCTAATCTGACAAAACCTTGTTCCCATTCCAACTAGGGGCCTAAATATTAAATCATAAAGGCCCTATATTGCAAAGTACCATTAAAGCCAGGATAGCAATTCCACTTCCATATACTTTGGTTTAAAATATGTTGCAATTCAGCCAGAGGCACAGGAGGGGTGCTTACAATCCAATCCGCAATGAGTAGTAGTGAATGGAGCTAAACAGCTAAAATAAACATTTATACATGCTTCTGGGAAGAAAAAACCCATATAATTTATTTTGCAGATAATGTAACCGAACTGAAGGAAAATGGCTCAAGTCTTTTAGTTTTTCTTACTGGGAGGCCACTTCTGGAGTACTGCCCTTCTGTTATTCCATGCCGATTGGTTTATTACGGATTTACGACAAGAGGATGGATTGTCTGTTGATGGCACAGCTTTACAAATGATAACTGAAGTTAGAAGCACAACCCACAACAGAGACAACTGTGTGTATAAGAAGCAGCTGGTTATGATGGCTGAAGGTGACTGTTATCAAGAGGCTGCTGCAGCAGATGCTGAAAAGTGGTTTCTGATGCTGGTATGTCTGTGATATTTACAGAGAGGCATTTTACTCCAATTGACTAAATCTCGTTTCAACACACTTCCAGGCGTAAAACATGACGGAAATTGTCAGAAGAGAAATGGTCACCCCACAAAATTCAAATTCTTAAATTTTGTAAATAATTATTATTATTTAAATATTTCAATAAGATTGGGCATACTTTGTTATATGGTTGTTGAGTTTAACTTCAATCTGGAATAAATAAATAGCATTAATAAGTCGAATGGTGTAAAGCTTGATAAAATAGACTACATTATCACTGAATAGGAATCAGAAGGTAAACGCTAATCAGAAAGGTAAAATAAGTACAAATATGAATGTTATGTAATAATATATTACAGAGATGCATTGACTGCAATTTTCCAGACTGATTTCTGATTGTGACGCACCGATACTTTTTTTTTTGCTTTGAAGAAACAAAACTAATTTAAGTGTCTCATAAAACCGCTCCAATCTCTGGTTGATTGAGTGGTGCGTCTCCCGTCTATATCAAAGTTAAATATACCAAAATTAACAAAGCAAAAACAGAGCATCAAATGGCTTAATAACTGTAGAAAAAAGAGAGTCTAATTCTAATGTAATAACCCCAATGTAAACAGGAAGGACCTAGGACACACAGTTTTGGGCAGTGGAGCCTGTTTATTTGTGACTTGTTTGCTGGCTCTCCCTGCTGCGTCTGCTACTGGTTACACACACACACACACCAGCTCTAGGCCCTTATGTCACTGAAATAAGGAGAGCGTGATTATTCTATTAGGCTCAGTTGCCCTGTAAGCCTGCCACTGCACCACCTCTCCTCTGCAGCAGAACCCATCACATACCTCCCCCTCCCAACTGAGGCAGAGGAGCCGTCCGGCCAAGCCGACTCCCCCCCACATGAGCAGCCAAAGTCAGCCATAACCATGTGCGTCCCCTATTGGACCACCATGAACTTAAATGGCTGTAAGACCAGATATCACCAGGTTGGCATCTTTCATGCGGTGGAGCCATTGCAGCAGGCCGTGGTCTAAGTAGAGGATGAATGAGTGTCGCAGGAGGTAATAGAAGAAAAGGCAACCGCCCACTGGATTGCCAGACACTCCCATGCTGTACCTGGGCTCCCTCTCCAACAGGTTCTGCCCCCAACCCTCTGTTTGAGGCATCCAACTGCAGAGCAAAAGGGAGGGAGAAGTTAGGCATGTGGAACAGGGGATCCCCACAGAAAGAACTGCCTCACTTCTTTCTTGGTCTTGGGACATGGGCAGGATGTAATGGCCAATGTTTTGTCCATCTGAGGGCACCCATGCCCCAGTACTCCAAATACTATACCTCCTTCCATCCAAATGCACACTTCTTCGGATTGTCTGTGAGCCCTGTATGTCTCAGGGACTCCAGGACCGGGCCACCCACTGCACATGCTTTGTCCAGGTGTCACTATGGATGATGACTTCACCCAATTAGGCAGCCGCATATACAGGGTCACCAGAGAAGCAGTTTCAGGCTCTCGCCATGCTTTGAGGAGGTTGAGGTGATATATCTGTTGGCTCCTCCGCTGTCAAAATTGTGGAAACACTCCAGAATAAGCATAAAAACATTGAAGACATTGAAAAACCTTTTCATCTACAATACTTAGACTTAGAGACTTAGAGCTTTTTATTGTCATTGCGCAGTTTCTTGCACAGCGAAATTGGGTAGCTGAACCACAAAGGTGCTAAAGTAAGAAGAAGAGAAACCAATATACAACGAAGGCGGAAAATAAATAAATAATTAAATAAATAGAATTTTAAAAAAAAACAGTGTATATGTATACATATGTGAGTGGAACTATATACATGGTGTATGTGTAGGAAACTTGAAACAGACTGGGAACATGCACAGAACATGGGAAGACTGAGATATTGCACATAGATGATCAACAGCAGTGTCAGGGTGGATGTGTTGGGGAAGTCTTTACACACTCTTAGTTTGCATCAAGAGTTCTGACAGTCCACGGGAAGAAGCTGTTCTTTAGTCTGTTGGTTTTGCACCTGATGGATCTGAGCCTTTTTCCAGAGGGCAATACATAATATCATCAAAAGATTCCAGAAACAGTGCAGCAGTCCATTCACTAAAGCTCATTTAAAATGGACTGAGACAAAGTGGAAAACTATTCTGTGAAAGACAAATCTAAATTTGAAATTCTTTTAAGTTGATTTATATAGTTGAGATAACTCATCCCTTTAGTGCTCTGTATGCAAGCGTGAAAATTTTAAAACAAATTCAACTGGGAGCCAATTTAGAGAGAATAAAATAGGGGTAGTGCATGCTTTTTGGAAAACATGGACACGCCACACTTCAGACTACAGAGAAGAGGGAACATCTGGCTCGTTATTAGCTCTCATTTCAAAAGCCTACATCTCTGGTGGTATGGAGGTGTATTAGTGCTTATGGAACTGGCAGCTTGAACATGTACAGTTTTTAGACTAACATATGCTTCCAACCAGAAGACAGCTTTTTCAAGGAAAGCCTTGCACATTTCAACAAGTCAGTGTAAAAGTGCATGCTGCATCTATTACAACAACATGGTTTCATAGTGGAAACCAAACTGTCAAACCAAGTTTCAAAATGGTCAACAAGAATTTCTAAATTCTGTTTAGCTTTGGGAGGAAAGAATTCCCAAACTTCCTGTTTCATAGGTGGTGCTGATATTATAACAAGAATAAAAAATGTAGACCTGTTTAACGATATCCCCAAAATGTAACATTTATGGGCTAAACTAAATTACATTTATTATGACATATATATTATTTTATTAGGTGTACAGACTCTCTGTACACTCGTTCTGACTTTAGACCAGCATGTGTGGCACAACAATGTCCACCTTTTATATACAGTCTATGGTCTTGATGTCACATTTGAAAAACTTTGCTTTGGAGGCAATCACAATGTTACAGTGTGAGGTTGCAACACATGAGAAGTGAGCAACTGTGTGAATAAGAAAAGAGAGCTCGACAGGTGACATGACAGCTGACCAGTTGGACCATTCACTGCATTTCTATCTGCTTCCCCATATTTCCTGTCTGTCTCTACTTCTCCTGTCTAATAAAGGCAAAATGCCAAAAGAAGCCTGAGAGAAAAACTCCTACTTTCACACTTCCACTGATCAGCTTACCTTGTCGTGTCGCATCTTCAAGTGGGCATGCTTCGCAGAGTTTCACTTACATAATCTGTCAGAGACAAAGTGGTTCTAGGGTGCTACTAGACAATTTTGCCAATATTTTGCCTGGAATATACTAACGCCCTTATCATGGTCAGTGTTGTTCTAGCCCATGGATGACCAGAAGGCAAAGGGACCTGTCAAGTCTGTAAAATTATTATATAGATGGACATTTGGCAAAAGGCTCTGTGGGGCCAGCTGAATAACCTGCTGGGAACACGGGTTATTTAGACACACAATTTGAACATGCTTTTCCTTACCTCACTTTGTCCAAGCTACTGTTGGAATACCTGAAACGGTTGCAGTCAGTATCACAGATAAGCTTCTTTTCATCTCATCTTGTTATCATTTGACTCTGTGTGCATCTCTCTGACGAATCCTAGGAGAGCACTTCAATCATTGAGTCAAATGCTCTTGGTGCAACCTAGGTCCCGGCTGAAAACCAGAGGTGATCGTGCCTTTGCCATTGCTGCACCTAATCTCTGGAACAGTCTTCCAGCTGATATTCGCGCGTCGGAATCCATTCAATCTTTTAAAACACGATTGAAAATGTATTTATTTGATCTTGCATATTAGATTAGTTAGTGATTCAGATCAGATGTGCACTTTGTACTTTTATTGCATTTGTATGTAATTTTAACCTATTGTGTTACTGGGTTTTTCCAGTTGATATTTCTGTGTTGATTTTATCTAACTTTTACACTAGGAGTGAAATATTTCTTTTAAGATAGTACTCACAGGTTAATTATTGTTTTGCTTTGTCTGGAAATGTATTTGTACTTTACTATCGTACCCATATGTAATTAATTTTATTTCATATTTTATTATTGAGAAGCACTTTGGTGTAGCTCTGGTCTTGCTATATAAATAAAGTATTGATTGATTGAATCACCCTGTGTGGTCATTACTCAGCTCGCCCTGCTCGGAGACAAAGGCAGGTGACAGTGTGATGCTCCGAATAAGCATCTCTCTTTGCTTGTGTGGCGCACCCAATATATGATGCCCTCCCTCCATCTCCCCATCTTCTGACCCATGGAGAAAATTATTATGGGGATGTGTGGGGGAGGAGAGCTAGGTGACAGAGCTAGGTGAAATTAACTCAGTGGACCTTTGACTAAGCACCGCAGAAAGAACTGTCACTGCAAAAATCCTGGTAATTGATGACTTACAGCTCTCCCACTGTTAATATATCTCTCCCCGGCCTACCAATGCAGTGCTGCTGCTCTGCCCAGCCACCTACGCAGTCAGAAGGCCTCTCTGTATTGAAGGCCTTGAGCTCACTGCTCGCTGCACTGTTCTCTGGCTTTAAAAGAGCATGTTTCCACAGTATCTCCGAGGCGTCAGTTTTCTTTTCCCTGAACATCCTTTGTCAAGGGCTGCATATTTCTCTGACCTCCTCAGCGTTCTTCTCCATCCTCAGCGTCATCAGCGATACATAGAACAGGCCTTATAGGCAAAAGCAGGACTAGATACACACACACACACACATACACACATGTGCCTATATGTGATTGTCTTGGTGTTAGGTAGCGTGAGTGTTTTACAGTGCGGTGCAGATCACATGTATTCGGCACGGATCTTTAGGAGTTTTGGCAGCACAAATGAGGCAGAAATACGCTTCCATTATTGCACGACACATCATTGACTTCTCATCTCTCTTCATGAGGCAATGCATGTGTCTCTCCTTGTCTCTCTGATCTTGCTGGCATTCATAAACCGCTCTCAGTAGCATTCGCTGTCGCACACGCAGGCACACATTTGTATGATTAATTATGTGTTCATGTAATGTATTTCTCCCCCCAACCACTGCAAAAACAGAGACATCAAGGTGCTGTAGTGTAAACATGCAGACAGCTAAATGTACACCCTTTTTTATGAGCATGACATGGGACTTCACCTAGGCGCACCTTATAGCAACTTAATTCTTTTAAATGTAAATAATTTTATGATGCTGCTTTTTCAGCTGAATGTGTGAATCCAGCTGAGAGGATGCAAGGCTGACTCTGGAAGATTTGACCGGATCTTACTTCTAAATCCACAAACCTTAATGCAAGAAAATCTACATTTGTGTTACAGAATGTATTTCTTTTATGTGAATTTGGTTTCACAGATGCCAGTCTTCTATCAGATGCTTCATGCTGTTCCTGCTCTAAATTTCCTGCCAGTTATCAAGGGATTTGTCAACGCACACAGACGAACATGAGGATGATAGACCTGCCTTTTACGCACTATTAAAGGAAGACACGCTGTTGCTGGCAGATTACAATGTAAAAAAAAAAAGGAAAAAAGAATAGTAATGTGGGTACCCATCACATACTGCAGCTGTCCTTGTGTCCTTTTTTTCATAGAAATGGATAATGGCAGGCCACCCCAGTTATTCAAAATAAAGGAAATGTGAACTTGGTATTGATGATAAACATTGGGTAGTAATATTAAGTTTAAACTATATTTATCCTGAGAAGCATTGCAGGCTTTTGGATGATTTATAAAAATGTGCAGGTAATCTGTGAATCACAAAAAAGACAGGCATTTGAGAACATGGGGCCATCCAACAAACAGTTGTAATTTTTACTTGAGAAGTCTCTGTTGCTCATCTAAACAGGATTGCCAATTAAACTTGTTAATTCGCAGTGCATGTCATAATGTCAGATCCTATTCAGGCTAATATTTCAGGAGTAGGAGCCAATTTTCAGCCTCTGAATTTTATGCTCAAGACCAGACTACTGTTCACTTTCACTATCTTTTTTATTATTGACAAGTTTATGAATCGGGTGGAAGAGTGGTACGGTAGTTAGCACCATTACCTCACAGCAAGATGGTCCTGGGTTTTAATCCACCAGGCAGCTGGAACTTTTTTTTGTGTGGAGTTTGCAATTTCTCTTTAGTATGCATGGGGTTAGCTTAAGCGTGATTCTGAATTGACCATAGGTATGAATGCGAGTATGAATGGCTGCTTGTCTTTCTGTGCTAGCTCTGCAACAGACTGGCAACCTGTCCAGAATGTACCATGCACACTGCAGCTGGGACAGGCTCCAAGTCCACCAAGACCCTGAATTGGATAAGATGCAGGGAAAAGATGGATGTGTGGATGGAAGTCTGACACTGTAGTTCTCAGCCAGAAAAGGGCTGGAGTGCCCACTCCACGGGGAGGAGTCAATGCCCCGAGCGGAGGAGTTTCAGTATCGGGGGTCTTATTCAGTGAGGGAATTAAGGAGTGGGAGATTGACAGATGGATTGATTTGGCACTGGCAGTGATGCAGATGCTACGATGAAGAGAGAGCCAAGTGTGAAAGTGAAGCTGTTGATTTAGCAGTCGATCTTCGTTCTTATATCCATTAGTTATGGTAGTGACCGAAGCATGAAAACATTGGAAATGAGCTTCCTTTGAAGTGTGGCTTTGAAGCGTGGCGATCGTGGCTCAAGAGTTGGGAGTTCGCCTTGTAATCGGAAGGTTGCCAGTTCGAGCCCCAGCTTGGACAGTCTCGTTCATTGTGTCCTTGGGCGAAGACACTTTACCCGTTGTCTACTGGTGGTGGTCAGAGGGCCCGGTGGCACCAGTGTCCAGCAGCCTCGCCTCTGTCAGTGCGCCCCAGGGCAGCTGTGGCTACAATGTAGCTTGCCATCACCAGTGTGTGAATGCAGGACTCTGCAGTCTATTTACACCTACAGGCCAGTGGACACTCTTTCAATGACAATCGTGCACACATCCTGGACAAGGAGGAATACTGTTTTGATTTACATGAAAAAGAAAAGACCATCTCTAAATCAATCAATGATCAGTGATCTTTGATCAGTGGTTGTTGATCAATGGTGATGACAATTTGCATATTAATAATCAAGAAACTGACCTCCCAGCCCATTGTTCATTCAGTGGGCTGGTTTCAGTCATTGTGCAATGTACTGTTTATAAGGTTGGGGAAACCTGCAGTCAGCTGAGACAGAAGAAGACACTTAGATGAGTGACGTAATGTTTCTCCCACTGAAAACGCTTCGTCCAGATGAACAGAATCAACTCTTTGGGATAGAACATGTAGCCTACCTTTGGAGCACTGTCAAATTAAACTTGGCTATTTGATGTCTGACCAGAACAACTTCACCAGGTTGCAGCTTAGGGTAAATCATAGAGTTAGTGTCTCGTTCAGACTTACCTGTTTATGTGGAATTTCACCTATTTGGCATGCCCAAATGGAATTTTGTAGAGAAAAATCCATAAGGCCAAAATGCATAAAGGTTTTAAAGTATGTGACTAAATGCATTCCAACCCTAGCTTTTTTAAATTTAAAATTTTACAACAAGCTTGTATGTCCATTGCAAGCTTGTGGTAAAATATAGTTTTTAAAATTTGATGATTCTTTCTGGTACATCCTGTATATTTTCTAATATTCTTTTTGGTCATAATATACTCCTTTAATATACATAATAAAGGAGGATTACTCAGGGTAAGCTAACTGGCTATTGACCAGTCAAGTGTAACTCAGAATGTGACATTCATTGGCTTGTCAGTCACTGAACACACAGCTTTAGACAAAAACACTATTCTGTGGCATCGGTGGGTGATGGCACAATATGTACTGCTGATAGTTAAGTATAGTTCAAACTGGACCTTAAGCAGTACTTATTTTGCACTATCAAAGACCCAACAGACTGATGCACTGATTTGAAGAATGTAAAAACATAGTAACTGATAACAAAACACTAATGAACTAAAATGTCCAAACAAAGTGATTTTAAATCATATCTCATTCATACGTCACTTCTTCATGCTTTATTGTCTCATTTTCTTTTGGTTCTCAAAATAAAAGATTTGTATTTCTGTGCTTCTGTTCTATTTTTGCAATGAAACCTTTGGAGGCACATTTTAGAGGCTCATCTAGCACGTTCATCAAGCATTCAAGAATCTCAGCAAGGAGCCCATTTAGAAGAGGGACAAAAAAAATGTGTTCTAAAAGCGAGAAAACTCCAGTTAAGGACATGAAAGGCATGCATGGCAGCATTTGTGCTGTTAAATGTTGAGTGTAAGTCATCTATTCCATGAGAGATCATCAGTTAATGCAGGGGAACGCAGATTTCCTAACATTTAGTGATAAGACAAATGTAGCACCTGTGAAATGGAATGGAGTCAAGTGGCGAGTTTAGAACACTAGACCTCAGTTTCTATTTGAATTGTAAAACATATTTTTGACTTTTTTTTTTTTTTTTTACAAAGTATGAGACTAAATGCCAAAATCAACTTGTGTGTTCATAATAAACTGAAATTTCAAATAAGACAAAGCTCTGTACATCTCGTCTCTCTCTTTGTCTTTCCCATAAACACTCGGCTACACTTTGTTTTGTCTGAATCCCCCTTGTCACTTGTCTAGCTGATAGTCAAAATATGGTACAATTTGGCCCTGAATGTCTCAATCCCCCACCCACATCTCTTTCCTATTCAGCCAGAATATGAGCCACCCCAGTGACAGCACTGCTGATATTCAAAGGAAAAAAAATGATCCAAAACACATTTAACCTTTGCACCAGCTTAGGGAAGCAGTGACTGTGAAATTCTGGGCTGATATCAATGTAAAAAATAACTATTTGTGTGAGACTCATATTGTTGTTGTTTTTTTGTTCACTTTACTGTAATTTATTTCTGTCTTTAGTGTCAGGAAATTTTTTTAAAAAGGAAACTCTTTACTTAAAAAGTAACTTTTTAGAGTTATCTGTAATCATAGAATATATTGGAGGGGGCTTTACAATCCTGTTACACTAACTCAGAGGTTTTTAATGCCTATCTTTAACCAGCTTAAACAGTTGATAATTAATACAATTATATAAATGATCTCTGGCATAAAGAGACATGTTTTAATTTGCATTAAGCATCACAAATCAGTAGATTCAAGGCTGGGACTATTTCAAAAAGTGCCACAAGTTTGGATCCTGTAACTCTCACATCAGTTGTTGGTGGGACATTTGCTACTGTAACAAAATAGCAAGTATAATGGTTCAATATAGACATATTGTGTGAAAACGTAACCTTGATGTCAAGATATAACCAGAAAAAGTTGCATTTTCTGCAAAAATGCCGGGTGAATGCTGTGTAGCGGAAATCATGTGCCGAAAACAGCTTAAGCTGAACTGACTGCGGAAGACAACTTTATTTGAAAGGGTACACTGAAGCATGTCAAGAAAGCAGAGGGAGCTTGAGTGGGGAAGACATACAGCAACAGCCCAGCCACAGGTAAGATTCAAACATGCACCGCCCGCTCTCAGGGCGTCTGCTCATCTCAGCGAGCCAAACCAGCACTCATCCCAGAAAGAGATATGACGAGAGAAAAAAAGGGCTTAATTTCCAGAGTCTGGAATCTGAGAGAAGGATAGATTTTGTACCCTGAAACAAACATAATTCATGGGAAAAGTTAAACGGTATAAAAAAAAAATTCTTTCAATGTGAGCGTTAGGAGTGTCTGAAGATATGGCACAAGGCTCATGTCTCTTGCAGTCAGAGTTTAGGAGCTATGACGAGTTTAAAAGTTAAAAAACGTAATATTTTAAAAAGTATAAAAGTTATGAGCACCAAAAGATATAACTGGTTTTAGCAGAAATAGCAAAACAGTTTTAAATTTGAATGGTGAAAATAGCACAAAAATTGTGGGAGTAGTTAAGCAGCAAAGAATAAAGAAACAGGAGCTCAGTAGGGTGAATGCCTACAGCATTCATCCAATTTTGCTGGAATTGCAGTGAAGGTTCAGTACTTACTAAGCTGCGACATCAGAAACTGCAGTTCCTTTAGAGGCCTGTTGAGGCTCACTCCAAAACCTTGTCGATCCTATGTTAAAAAGTCTGTTTATAGTCAGAAAAACCATTATTGGCACTACTGTCCCATTCACATCCATAGTGTACTGCATTCTTTTTTTTTACACTCATTTAAATGGATACAGTTAAATCTTACAATTAGGGGTGTGGCCACTTTGATCAACATGGCCAATTCGAATTACTGAACTGGACTTTTTTAATGTTCAGCATTTGTGCTGTTGGTGAACTGTCCGGTCTTTTTTAATGGAATTATCTAACAAATATGATGAAGAAGTTTGTACTTTGGTTTTGTTGGGGAAATCTAATATTTTGAAGACCACAAAACCTGTGACACTGAGAGGCTGATGACTGCCCACTCACACACCTCCAATTAACAGGCATCATCTGGAGTTTTTAACTAGAGTAGGACTGATGTAGCATAATTGAAAACATCATCCATTAATATTAATGAACGTTATCCTATTTGCTGATATACCGACGTCAGTAAACAAGGTAGATACCAATGTTTGGCCATATGTCAGCACATCCCTACTTTTAAGCGATATTGATTAATGGATGCTAATTAGTTATTTTTTAGCACTAAGGCCGGCGAAAACAAGTCTTTAAGGAGCCCTTTGTGTTTGACTTCATTCAAGGGCAGCAGCACTTGAGCAGCATTGCTAGGTGTGATTGCTGCAGAGCTGAATAGGAGATGGAGAATAAAACAAAAGATTCACAAATACATGCTACTGGAGGCTCTGTCAAAAAGCTACTGAACACTCCTACACAGTGCCGCCCACACACACGCACACACAGCCACTACACAATAATGCTATGCACGCATTTAGATGGTGGCACACAAAGAAAGACAGTTAGATACGCACATGCACAAACAATTTCACACACGCACACTTGGAACACACAAACCGGCACATGCACACAGACAAACACAATGGCCCAGAGGCTTCTTTTGAAAATCTGAGCTGATTTTTTTCTTTAGCCTTCTCTTCAGTAGAACCATATGGGGAATGGGAAAAGAAAAAGTGCAGCAGAGGTGCAGGTTATCTTCATATTTATTCATCAGGGTTCATCTCTCTCCCTGCAGACAGCACTGCATGAGAACATCAGATGGTGGGTAGAATCTGCCTGCTATTCTCAGGTACAGGTTTCTCACAGCCTGAGGTATTGAGGTCCGGAAGGCTGTTTGCAGGTCCGTGGTGAAATAACCCTTTCCTTGAGACCGGAAAAATACATCTAAAAAGACATGGGACTTGAGGGATTTGTAGAATGGACTGCTCATAAGCTGAAGCATTTAACACTGTAGGTGTTTGTCGGCTAACGTTTGGGAGGATACAGATGAGTGATCTGATTTTAGATCTTTCCTTTTTTCCAAACTTTGACTCCTCTCCACCATTCATGTCCCTGCTTTATATTCGCCATCACAAGCTGTTAAATCCAATTTCGAAAATATTTTCATGTCGTATTTTCTTTTTTGGACAATGGAAATATGCACCTTGTGAATGCACAAAGGAATCTTTTTACACTTACAAATGCATATGCAAAGTATACATACCGTGGATGTGTGTGTCTGTGTGGGGCCGAGGAGCAGAGGCTAAGGTGAATTCTGCGTTAGCCAGGCTTAGTGGATGGATGGAGAGCATCCGCATTAGTCGTGACTGCTCAGGCATCTGTAGGAGGATCTGACTAGCACTTGCTGCTCCCTTATATAACGCACTGGAGCACACTGAACACTGATTATAAGGCCACAGGTCAGCTCTCTCAACACCTCTGCAATAATCTGTGTGCATGTGCATGAGTTTACAAGATTTACAATTGGTAAATCTGGCCGATGGTAAGAAAACAACTATCGCGCATGCATACTGACCTACAAACAAAACAAAACACCGGAAAATATAAAAACATTTGTTCACCATTTTTTTCCCCATCATTTCATCTTTTTTCATCTTTATTTTAATTTTCAAAACTGTAAAATGTATTCACCTTTATTACCTCAACATTTCTACAGAATCCTAATATGCTATTGATCAAATGTGCTTCTTATTGTGCATTCATCTTCAGTTCAAAATTTAGCTATGTGACTATCCCCTGAAGCAAAAATACTATGTCCATTTCTCTTAGTAAGGCTATCATAATAGCTTTGGGAAAACTCAAAAAACAAATAAATAGAAGAAAGAAAACTTTTTAAAAGACAGAAAGTTTCCTACATGCTCTTGTCACCTGCTTTGACCATAATAATCATAATACAGTGATATTACTATGATACTGTAAATACTTCTTGTAAATACTTTTGCTGACAAATTATTCATTATTTGTGTTTTTGTTTGCTTTTGAAGGCACTGTTGGTTTTTTTAGTACAGTCATCCAATTTGTTCTATAATGGAATCTACAACAATTCAAGGAAATGCCACTTACTGTTGGAATTCATGATTCATGCTCAGAGTTTGACTCGAGCACTGTTACTTTGACATTTCTGCTTTTGAGTCTCTACAACCAATGTTGGAGTCATTGCTTTATTTACTTTACCCATTTACTGCCTGAAAAAACTTTTCATCACATTATTTGTCTGAAATAAAAATATAACACTAAAGTCTTTATTTGCCCACATATCTGCACAAATTTATATCCTGATAGGGGCATACACAGATTTTTTTTTCTTTTAGCAGGCTGTTTAAGTATTACCACAAAAAAATTGTGGTAGCAGCGATGGATTTTTTTTCTAGATTGAACACAATTTTCTCTTTACAAACACATTTTTGTCATTCTCAAAAGTTAGATTGCTTCACTATTTTTGTCCCGTTTCCCTTAAACTGAGTTCAAGTGATTTTTGTGCATGGGTACATGAGACAATATGCTGGATAATTTCACCCATCATTCAGATAATTTAGTGTAGTTGTGCATTATGATAAAAACATTGCAGACAAAAACATGTTTTTTTAATATTTCTTTTTCAAAATTAACTTTTGTTTTCATCTTAAATAGAACACCAAAACATCCCCTCCACTGTCAATAAGGCCACTGATCATGCCTTTAAAAAAATAATAAATGAATAATGTTTTTTATTACTGTAAATAGCAATGTCTATATTAAATTACATTTTAGTGTGAGCATCTTTTACCTTTCAAATATTGCAAATCTGGAGAGAAATTTTGCATGAATTTTCAAGGCACATACCAGATATACTGAAGTTGCCTGAGCTCTGTACTCCTTTATGCTGTCGTACTGTGTTCTGTCTGTTATGTAAGGCATATTTAAAACGAGCAGGTACCGTTACAAAAAGGAATTAGAAACTGAATATATATAGGATTGAGTTTAAAAACCAGTATAAAAAATTGTAGCAACAGTGGTTCATTCTAGGTAAAAGCCTCAAAGATGTCTGATATACAAACTATGTTTCACTCTACAAAAATGTATTTTGGGTTGTATCACAGGCAAAATTCATTAAAAATATTTTTTTTTCCCAATTCACTTTTTTTTTTAAATCAAATAGTAGATTATCTTCTGTAAATCATATATGATGTTTGCATCATAATCATCTAATTGATATATTTATATAAATGTTACAGGTTTTAAATTCAAGATTATAATCTCACCTTCTCTCTCTCTCTGTCTGTCTTTCTGTGTATCTCTTTATTCTTGTTTCACACTCTTTTTCACAGTGAATGTGCGTCCAGATGGAGTGTGTGCCTTGCTCTCAGATGGTCTTCTGTCTGATCGTCCCCCATACACCTCCATGTTTCACCCCACTGCAGGCAGGCACAAGCAAAAGCACACCATCTCTCTTTTTTTACTCTGATGCACACAAATACACAACAACTTCATAAGAAGCAAATTAATAACTGGATATGACCCTCTTTATTTCCAGACAACCTTACTTCTTAGTGGCACTGATTCCATAAGGTGTTGGAAACCTTTCTTTAAAATTCAGTCTCATGACAACATGAATGCTTCACATCACTTCTGCGGAGTCATTAGCTAGCCATAAATGCTGTCAACCTCTTGCTATACTGAATCAAAGGGGTTGTCTCAGGGTACACTTACAGATATGGTTAGAAGTTCATATATGACCATCACAGGCTTACAATATCTTGTACTCCGACAACACCAACTTCTTGTTAGTGAAGACTGTCTACAACTGGTAGGCATTTTAGAAAAGCCAAATGCCTTCTGGAGAAGGGTTTTATGGTAAGAAAAAAAAGCTATATGGCCACAATGACTAGAAGTATGACTGGAGGAATAAAGGTTTTCAAACCTAAGAACACCACACCAACTGTCAAGCATGGTGGTGGTAGTATCAGGCTCTGCTCTGTTTTGCTGCCAATGGTACTGGTACATTGCACAAAGTGGGTGAAATAATGAATAAGGAGGACTACCACCAAATTCTTCAACTTTACCTCAAATCAACAGCTAGAAATTTTAAATTTGGACACATTTGGGACACGGTTGACAAACACACATCGAACGGGTTGTGAAATGAATAAAGCTTCTGGAATAACTTCCATAAAGCACTGACCGGAACCCTATTGAAGATTTGTGGATTATGTTTAAAAGCTCAGTCCGTGCCATGAAAACAACCAATTTAAATGAACACTACCAATTCTGACAGGAAGACAGGTCAAATATCCAGCCTGAACCTTGTTGATGGCTACCAAAAGCATATGGTTGAGGTCGACGTACAACCTGCCAAGGGACATTTAACCAAATATTAGTGGACGCATATGTATGTATGTATGAATTAATAAAAATCCAGAATAAATTCTACTCGTGCACCCAATCATTCCACATTAGAAAATTAACATTTTGACACCCCAGATTACCATGACATCCATGCCCACAATGATTCTTTGTAAACTCGCCACAACTGTAAGTCCATTGAACGGCGCTGTTCATGAAACCAGTCACTTCCAACTGAAAAAGCAACGTTGTCACAACACAAAAGTCAACTTTAACAATTAGAAGGGGTTAAACTCAGACAGTCTGTGGCATTCAAACTATTGATTGGTGAAAAAGTGTGCAGTTGGCCGAGAAACCCATTACACCAACACTGCTGTTGACACATTGCTGGTTGGGTCCATGGATTCATGCTGTTAATGTAAAATTATGGCTCAAATTAAGCTTCTCCAGCTTTAGCAAGAATTAAACAAGCTTCCAGCTGTCCAACTTTGGTGATCATGTGCCCACAGTTGTAAGAAGAGTAACCATAACCTTTCTGTGAGCTTGTAGGAGGCTGGAGGCTGAAGGCTGACCTTGCTACTGTACAGTGCAATTCTATCTGCATAACTGAATCTCTGCTTTCATTTTTCACACCCTTCTAAGGATACATTCATACATTTTCATTTTTAAAACTGTGTTTCCTTGCTAATGCGCCTAAGAATGCCTATTGCATGGGTATTTACATACCCTAAGTAAGCTTCCTGTGCTTGAAATGTATGTGCAAAGCAATGCACATGCTATATAGCACTTTCCTGAAAAAGTTGCAAAGTGGTTTGCATTAAGATTTAAACAAGAATGAAAAACTGTGAAAATACTAAAAGAAAGACATAATTAAAACAAAGAATGTAGGCGTAGTAGCATGACTAAAATGCAAAATTTAGCTGCAGAACAGCTGCTAGCATAAACAACAAGGTCAGCAACACCTCTAATTCATTATGTCCATGTTGGATTAACCACTGCTAGTCAAGGCAGATGTCTTTATTTTCTTTTTGAAAAGGGTCATGACAGATTGTCAGGGAAGAGCTATTAGGCCACAAAACCAAACAATGGGGTCTAGTTTCTACTCTAAAAGCAAAGCTGTCAAACTTAAGCAGAAATGTTTCCCCTAAGCTTTTTAGGTGTCGTAAACAGTATAATGTGGATGTTAGGTGTAAAAAGCAAACATAGTTTGAACATGACCTGGCTAGACTAGGCTTTCTGCTGTGCATGAAGTCCCCAAGTCTTGAGAAAACTTTTCTCTCTTGTGATGTTTGATGTGAACGTCAGTGAAGGCTCCTGACCTTTAGTTATGTTTCACACTTATACTGATTATGCGTGAATTGGCAAGTGTACAGGTGTTTCTAATGAGGGGCTTCTTGAGTGAGCCTTCCTTTCTATCAGTCACTGAGCATCACCTTGGACAGCATGTTGTTAAAGTCTGAACGATTCCACATTACAAGAGTATACTTATAGCAATTTTCAACACCATGTTGAAGGTTTTTCTTGTCCCGCTGAGTGCAATCTGTGACTGATAATTAGCATTTCCAGTTGTCAGGAGTACAACAACTTTGTCTTAAAATTAGCATTATGTTCTGATGAATCTCCTCCTGCTTTTTGTCATATGATTATAGTTCTCTGCATATCCTCAGTAGAGCTTTTCTTAATTATTATTTCTGTTTGTGCACAATGATGGCTTCTTTGTATGTATGCATTGTGACAGACTCATTCCCATTGATCCGTTGACACTGAAGTGAAAATGCAACAGGGTTCCTTAAGTTTGCCTGCAGCAAGTCTCACAGCTTTACATGTAGCAAATCATGCCAGCACACACTGGGAAACACTTGATGCATTTTTTTTTAATCCAAAAAATGTTAAAAGGAATCTGCATGTGATCTGCAGTACACATGGCTTTGTGACTAAAGGTAACATGAAGAGGTGATTAAACGGGGAGTAAGATTTTCTCGCATAAAGGTTTTCGATTGCAGTGTGCTATAATTGTGTATCAGAGGGGAAGTAAATCCAGACATATTCAGTGAGGTCAGGCAGGTCAAATTCCTCAGGAAGAGAATGTGGAGACGAAGACAGAAACATGGGAACTCGGGAACCCACCCTGCAGCGCTCGCTGCATCCAGCGTTAACTGTTGCTTAGAAACCAAACAGCGCTCCTTACTTTTTTCCACTCTTTCTTTCTTTCTGGTTCGTAAACCTACAATTTTCATTATGATTTGCTATTAAGTGAAGCGGCGTGGAACTCTTCAGGCAAATTGGTCTGCTGGTATTCAGGTATGACGGGGAGTTCTCCAACAATTGTGTTCTGATTGTGGCAAACATTCGCTCCGAGTCTAAAATACTGGGTGTGGTTGGCAAAGAACAGAGATGTGTGCATGTATCAGAAAAGAGGTTAATAAAGATAAGGAGAAAAGGAGATACAGCCAAGAAGCAGAAGGCAGTTGAATAGACATGACAACAGGGGATTCCTGGTCTGAGCATCCTTTATTCTTTTGTGGGAAGCTTCAGTATACAAAAACAGACCTACACTGAAAATCAGAAACCGTCATCCCGATTCTTTCTTTTGCCCATTTAACATCCTAAAGGATTTCATCATGGGTTACATTTTCAAGTATCAGGTGCTCTGTTTTCTCCTAACCCCCTTTTCTTCAAAGCTGTCATTATTTTCAACCCAGAGGGCTTTATGCCATCTTTATTGGTGAAATTGTCAAGGGAGCTGAAATTGAAGTTTTGTCAAAGAATATTGTAGCAAGCACAAGGTCAAGCACCTCCCCAAACGTTCTTGCAGTTACACATGCAATTACGTAATGTTACATAATCTAAAAATCGAAAGGGGATTTGAAACTACAACCCTCCTCTATCTCTCTGTTAAATTTGCACCAAATCTAAAAGAAACATCCACTGTATTTATTTTCTCATCTTTGATGTGAAGCAGAGAGGAGGGTGGAAAACTAGGGGGAGGCAGAAGAGAGTAACAGCACTGGGGCGGACAAAGTGGAGGACGATGTAGGTGTAAAAGGAGCTGAGGAGAGGAGGCAGAACTGACACACAAAGGTGGATGTTGTTTCATTTCCAGGGAGATGTTCTCCCATGAGTCCTCTGCCTCCTCCATGTACATCCACAGAACAGCCGAACCCTGCAGCATGCGGCCACTGAGGTAGGGATTTCTCTGGCTGTTATCTTTGTTGACTCTCAGAAAACACACAGGTAAGATACAAGGTTAAGTACATGGGGAGGAGGATAAGGATCCGACATTATACTGCGTAATATGTAACCCTGGGGAAGTGGTGGGAGAAGTGTGAGAGTGGTAAAAGTGATGGTGGTGTGTCAGATGTGAGGTATGCTGAACTTGATAATAAACAATAATGTAGATCTGTCCCACTTGAATCTTATCTGTGAAATTTAAATAGAAAAAAAAAACAAAGAATGTTGTTAGACCCATGTAAGGTTGTGTGCTATGTTCATTTCCATGAAACTGATGCTTTGGGTTAAACCTTTTTTAGTGTTACATTAGTCTTCTAAACGGAATTTGTCCTGCTGAACCACTGAAATGCTCTTCACACTAGATATTAATGTCATAACATTGGTGACATTTTTACAGAAAGGCAAGCAAAGACACCCCCCACACCCCCACTTCCTCCAGTGTTTAACAGAACAAAGGGAATCAGATTAGAGCTTTTTCTTTTTTTACTGCTTGCCTTTTTTCCATTTCTTTTATACATGCTGACAGCCTCCTGCAGCTTGCCATACTCTTCTTGGACAGCTTCATCTTTCTGTTCCCCTTCCTGGCTGAAGAATTGTGAAATAGTAATGCTTCTATAGTTAAACAATAAACATTAATAAACAAATATTATTGAACTCATTTTAAATACTTTATATTCTGTTTAATCTTCAGTAATCCATCACATTCTTTAAAATTATGTTTGTAGCATCATTGTCCTGTGTGGACTACATAGCTCTACCCAACCCCCCCCCCCCCCCCCCCCCCCAACCCCCCGTCCAACTGTTAATAGGTTAAGAAAACAAGGCTACCTCTTTATTTATTATAAATATTAAATATATTACTATCTAATAAAAAATCTCAGATGAATCTACAGATATATATACACAACGAAATCAGAATAATCAAGCAAATGAAGGTGGTGTATTAGCAAAAGAGCTACTTAAACAGCAACCAATTGATTTACCAGATGCTAATCTGAAAGTGCTTGCTGAAGCTGTACCGGTTCAATTTGCATGTTTTATTGAACCAGAGAGTTTAGGAGCTGACACCTCCTCTCCATCATCAAGGCTTTATTTAGTAACATACTAAATAAGCTAACAAAACCTTCTTCACACTGCACCCTAACTCCTTTACTTCAAACATGCTGGTTAAGGTGGTCAGTAAGAGAAATATTATGATATGATGATAAATGCAGATGCTCGTCCACTTGATCAGCTTGTAACTGATCTCAGAGTAGCAAAAACAGAGTCAGCGGTAGCTTGTTTAGCACACTAATCTCCCATCATTCTCCTGTGAAAGACCTGAGTTTTATCCACAATACACAGACAAACAACCAGAAAAAACACTGCTGACCTCTCAGCTTGAAAAGTCAAGCCATTGTTAAGAGGACACAGACGTGCCCATGAAATTGAGACACAGATTTCAGTGCAATCAAAGGCAAGCCTGCTTCCTCCAGCAATAGTCACTTGTGGCCAGAAGATGCCAGAAATTAAAGTAAAAGTTAGTAAAGGAAATATGCAAACAAGTGAGAAGGTTCATGGCCGCACTCAACCTGAGATGAATGGAAAGGGATCACTTTCACTTTAGTTTTATTTAATGTCTGTTTTTTGACTGGCAAGCACTGGTTGCAATCTGTGTCTTGTAAGAACACCACTGACATTAGCTAGAAAAACAAAACAAAGAAGCCTACTCTTTAAAGTGTAATGAGATACCTATAGTTTTAGCATATTAGTGTAATATCTAAAACCACAAAACATAATCTACTTGAGTCATGTTTAGCGAATGATTTATTTTTGTTGTTGCTACTATGTTCTCAAAAGTTTATTGTAGAACCTGTGTACGGCATGTCAGTGTTGATTATTGCCCTAAAACACAGAAAAACTGAAAACTGAACTTACAATTAAAAGATAAAATTAAATATTACTTTGATTTTTATCAAGATGCCAAATAACCTCTAAAGAGCTTGTTACATTGAGTCAGTCTGCCCCCAACCGGTCCAAGCAGATGGCTGCCCCTCCCTGTACCTGGTTCTGCTGGAGGTTTCTTCCTGTTAAAAGGGAGTTTTTCCTTTCCCCTGTTGCTCATACGGGGTCATATAATGTTTATTATTATTATTATTATTATTATTATTATTATTATCATTGTAGGGTCTTTATCTTTTATAAAGTACCTGTTGTTGTGATTTGTGAAAATAGAAACAAAATTGATTTGAAATTACTTCAATTTATTTTTTTGTCTGCTTACCTATTGATTCAGCTATTCGATCCACTTGCACTTGCGCTACCACCAGCTGGTTACAGTTTGTGTGCCAGAGGAAGAAAATAGCAGTGCAGTCTACAGCGTGGATATGGATATTACTTTTATTTTTATTGCACAAAAGGATGCAAATGCAATGGCAAAGTGCAAATTACGCAGGACAGAAGCGACTGCATTATGTTGCAACACAAAATTGGTTCTTTTCAAGCACCTGCACAGACAGCAAGCTAAAGTTAAGCTAGCCAAGAGCCCAGAGTGATAATAAAGCTGACTGAATGGTCATTTTGTGGAGAAACGTAATGTAAGAAGTAGTTACACGAACGGAACACTGGCTAACCAATCAAACAATACATTTCCTCAAAGTTGAAATCTCACAGATTCCAAAACTGCAAGTTTTGTCATACTTGGACCAAAATTTACTGAACCAACCACAAAAGAAGACCACAAAAACAATAACATGAAATCAGACTTACCTTTTCCATTGCTTCCAAAACAAAAAGATCCATTTGATACTACAGCTCGTTTCCTGATTAACTCAATCTCTCAATATGCCTTAGAGCCATTTCCCTTGAAAAATCGCCATTTTCTTCCCAGTTATATATATATAT